>NW_007726990.1:442774-502420 GCF_000696425.1 Galeopterus variegatus | reverse complement strand
AATCATATACATTGTATATTGACAAAATAAAAATTAAAAAAATAATAAAAATAAAAATAAAAAATAAAAAAAAATAAATTTTTTTTATGCTGGCAAAATCATTTGAAATGCCTGTAATTTGGCGATGTGCTTGTTAACAAGGAGGAAATATTTCTTCAACCAGTAACACAAAACATAACCACTGAAGGTCATACCCATAACAAAAATTCCTAAGTAAACAGCAGCTTAGATCTTTTTTTGCGGGAAAATGTCTGATTTTTCATACAAGCTAACCCAGAACTGAGAAATAGAGACCTAGTTTAATATAACAACCACCCACCGAAAGCATTTTTCATACCGTACAACAGGGTAGGCATCAACAGATTATACTGCATGCCTGGTTTTAGAGAGCTAGAGTTTATGGTCATTACTACTTGTAAACTTTGGAATTTCCCACAGTTATTTAAACAAATAGAGCTTCACATCATTAAGTCTTTATCAGTACCACCACTCTGCCTCTGGCTGCACAAAATGCTAAAGAAGGAAATTGAATTTCAGAGCTTCATCTTCGGGAGACTGAGAGGTTACAATTTTCCTTCTTGGAGAACTCTGGATAGAGGCCGAGAATATCCTGGACATTTGTCTTCAGTTTCTCTCATTCATTCTTTGTCCAGAAAAGTCATGGTCTGCCTCTACTTTGAGGCGTATACATGTAAGTTCTCTCATAATATAAGTAGAGGCAACTTTGATCATAAATGCTCAGGGAGTATTCTCTCATCTGTTTCTACCTTCAATCTAAAAAATGTTTTCTTACACCAAGACAGTAGCCACAACATTGCTCTTCCTTTGTACTATAACTTTGGGCCTGGCAAAAGGATAGAGTTATAACAACAGTAAGTAGTATTTTGTGATCCTTCTCTTCAGTGTATATGATCCAGAGAAAATCAAAGATAAAATGGGACAGAATAGCCTAAGTAAAAGATTAGACTCCAGAATCAGTATCTGTTTGATTTTTGTATAAAATGCTTAATCTCGTTTCCTCCTCTGTTAAATTGGATAACAATAATACCTGCTTCTCAGATTGTGCTGTGAATATATAATGAGGTCCATTTGGTCATTCATTCCAAATGTCTTGAGGTTCTACTCTGCACAGATAACTGTTCTAGACACTGAGGATGGCACAAGAAGAAGACTGCCAAAATCCCACATCACTGAGCTTGCATTCTTTTTGGAGAGACTGACAGATAAACAAACATGTGCACTTTAGAGTTAGGCAGTGCAGAGAACCATGCAGAGAAATAAAACCAGGTGGAAGGCAAGAGAGTAACAAATAGCGCTACTGAGGATAAGGAGGGTCAAAAAAAGCCCCTTTTTAGAGATTAATTTGAGTGGTGACCTATTAAAGTAATGAATCAAGCATGCACATATCTGGAGGAAGAGAATTCTAGGCAGAGAGCATAGAAAGTGCATGTGATGGCAACATGCTTGGGGTCTCCAGGGAACAATGAGGAGATTGTTGTCACTGATGTAAGGAGAGCAGGGGAAATGAGATCTGAGAAACAAGTGGTAGATCAAATGAAGTGGAGACTGGCACAAACTAAGTACTCAATAAGGTGTCTGTTATTAACATTTTATCCCTATATTGAAGCAGGTTGGGATTGGATGGTTTCCCTTAATACTGCCAACGAGTCCCCTTTCAAAAAAAACACTATGAACAGGCTATGGTCCCATTACTCTCTTACATGCTGTCAGTGTTGTATTTGGGTTCTTGCTGACTCTGGGCTTTCAGTAAGTGGCAATTGCCTTTCCTCTAACCAAGGTCCTGTTCATCCTAGTGAAGATGCATTGTTGGCACTTGCTTTCTGTATGGCTGGGAAGGAGCAGTGGAACTGAAGGCCCCATCCAGATGGAAGAGCTTAGCAGAACATCTGCCTTGCCTGTCTGTTACCTCCCTACCTCCAGCTGCTGTGATAGCTGCCAGCCAGTGAAGCACCTCGCAAGTCGAGGGCACTCCTCTTCTGTTTTCTTGGAGCTTTGACTGATTATCTGCACCATCATTACCAACAGCATGATGCCATTTTTCTTAAAACTGCAGGAAGATTCTGTTAGAAATCTCAGTCCTTTAAAAGATTGCACTATTACTTGACCTCCAAAATTACACCCATTAAATTATAGTTATGCCTGAAAACTTTATATCAACTGGCATTAGGCAGCTAATACATTGAATCAATTACAAAGATGAATTATACTGGTCCATATGACATTGAAGGAAGGAGTCAGCTATGAACAACATATTTATTCCTCTCCAGCTCTTCTTCCACTACTCTACCTTCATCTCTTGACTGGATTATTATAACAGCCTCCTAACTGATCTAGTCCAAAACACCTTAGTCCAAACCATCACTTACCTGATTAATAGAAATACTAAGTAGCCTCCTAACCAGCCTGTTTCTACTCCAGCTTCTCTTCCTCCAGTCAATTTTCCACAATTGGGCATATGGAGTTACAGTTTAGAAACCAAATTCTGAACATCTGTATTAGCCTATTTTTGTGTTGCTTATAACAAAATACCCTAGACTGGGTAATTTATAAAGAAAAGGGGTTTATTTGGCTCATGATTCTGGGACAGTTGCATCTGGCACAGGCCTCAGTGTACTTCCAGTCATGGCAGGCAGCTGGTGGGTGCAGGGTGATCACATGGCCAGAGGAAGCAACAAAGGTAGGAAAGATGCCAGGCACCTTTTAACAACCAGCTCTCATTACTCACTACCTGCCCCCTCCCCAGAGAGGGCATTCGTCTATTCATGAGGGATACACCCCATGACTCAAACACCTCCCAACACTGCCACATTAGGGATCAGATTTCAATATGCGCTTTGCGAAGACAAACATATCCAAACAATATCAACATCTGAGTTTTATATAAGATCATTCTGTGGTTTCTCAAAGCTCTTAGAGATTATCTGTTACAGATAGATCAAGATTCCTACTGGCACCCTTAAAGTGATGCATGATCTAGCCTTTGCCTACTTCTTATCTAATAACACTCCTTGCTCTGTATACTTTAGTCCTACTGGCCTTTTCTATTTTCCCCCAAGCTGCAATGGTTCTTTCGACTTTAGGACTTTTGTAATACTGTTGTCTCTGACTAGAAATTCTTCCCAACTCATCAAACTATCACCCTTCAGAACCCAACTCAAACACCACTTCCTCAGGGATACCTGCCCTACACTTTCTAGACTACTACCAATACCTTCTAGTCCACTCCATTGCTCCCCCTATTCTGCTTTGGAAGCTTTTATAGTTTGCAATTACATGTCACTGTGATCATTTTATTAAATACCCATCTCCCTCCACCAGGCTGTATTCACCAGAAAACCAAGGATTGTGTTTGCTTTTCTCACCACTTGAATTGCAGTGCTTTGTGGCTCCAACGCCATGCTCCTTCTAGTGCTGTCTGAACAGATTTGTCAGAGAATAAATGACTATTTAAATCTAAAATACTCTCAGTATAAATACTGCTTTTAAAATCTGTGCCATTTGATTCATTTTATATAGGAGAAATAACAACACCTACATTTTCAAGCATGAGTTTGAGCTAAGAACTGAACGAACTAAGAGCTGAGGCACCCATAAGACATGTTTTGAGTAACACTTTGCAAAACCAAAGACTTTTTTCTATCCTCTTCTTCTAATGGAAGATATATCCAAAAACCTCAATTTTGAACATAAGCAACAAGGTAAACACAGAACTGACCAACTTTCTGCTTCTGTGAACTTACCCAATTTGTTCAGTAAAAATGAATACTTGCTTATTTCCGATAGGTCCTACCTGCATTTCTTGATCCCAATTCCATACTTTAAGTGAAGTAAAATGGCAAAGGCTTGTCTATTGCAATATTATACATTCCTTCCAAAAACAAACTATTTTCATGAATGTATTTAATAACACTAGCTTAATCTCCTGAGCTTTTAAAAAAGTATTATTTCGTACTTGAGAAGAAAGAATAGAATAATATCACTAATCTAGCTCAATTTTAAATTCCCATGAAAAATAACTAGAAGGAAGAAGACATTGAGGTTCATCTTTTGCAAATGGATATCCAATAGTTCCAACACTATTTGTCAAAATGACTATATTTTCTTCATTGAATTGCTTATGCACTTTGTAAAAAATCACATGGCATTCATACAATGAAATATTATTTACTAGTAAAAAGAAGTGAGCTATCAAGCCATGAAAAATTATGAATGAACCTTAAATGCATATTTCCAAATGAAAGAAGCCAGTCTGAAAATGCTATATACTGTCTGATTTCAATTATACAGCATTCTGGAAAAGGCAAAACTACCAGGACAGCAAAAAGATAAGTGATTATCAGAGGTTTAGCAGGAAAAAGTTGACTAGTTAAAACACAAGGGACTTTTTAGGGTGGTAAAAATATTCTGTGCAATACATAATTGATATATAACACTGTACACCTGTCAAAACCCATTGAACTTTACAGCACTTTACAATGAAGTTAATGGATGCAAATTTTAAAAAATCACTTGGTAGGTCATAGAATTCCAGGATGGAATGCAGAATGTGACAAAACAGTCTAACTGCATTACAAATGTATGAAACAACCTCACTGAAGGGGTGGGAGAAAATGTCTTGACCTAAGTAACTTTGGAAATGATTGAAACCTGTAAAATTCAAGGTAAAAAAAAAATGAATTGAATTACTGTTCTCTAGTTGATAAAGTTATTTCTCATGTACATGTACACTGGAATTAAACAATTTAGGAAATGGTTGGTGTGTGAAGGGAGCCAGTTTCTCACTGTTGGAGTGGGAGTCTATAGACAAGCAAGGGAAGAGTTACAGTGGTCCATATGGTAATGGGATTAAAGTTGGAAACCTCAGTATCAAGTCTTGTTTAGCTTAATACATATATAAATGGTTACATATGGAAATATTTATATATAATATGTATATAAACAGGTTAATATACACACATATATTTCCTTGGTCCAAAAGCTAAGAGGGCCTAGAAACAATGAAACCCCTGTAGTAATGAGCACACCTAATGCTCACATATTGATTTCTAATACCATTCTCCAAGAAAAAGAACGAGGTCTCCTTTGAGAAATGGGTGATTCTAGAACTAGAGTAGGAAATATACAAGATAGGCATATTGGTATAGAGCATCTTATACTGCCAGAGAGTAAGAAAGTGCTGAATAAAATGAGGACAGTATATGAAAAAGAAATAGTAGCCAATTAAAAGAGCTACAAATGTCCAAAGTTGAAACAATTCGAGCAAAATATATGTATATATATAAAGCAGTATTGGATTATAACAGAAAGTATAAAATAAATATCTATAGTGATAGAAATATATTATTGAATAAATAAATAAATGAGAAAAGACAAATCTTTCATGTAGAAGAATTTTAAATAATTTATTTGTATAGTCTACCCTTAAGGAGTTGGGGGAGAACTCCCATTCCTTAAGTGTGGGCTGTGTATAATGACTTCCTTTCAAAGAGTAAAGTGTAGAAAGGGGGTAAAATCAGTCACTCTACAGTAGGGGAACCTGACAAACACTATTAGTGACAAATAATCAAAGTCAATATCTACAGTGATAAGTCAGGTTGATATCATGTGCCCTTGATATGATGTGATAAAAATGGCACTTTACCTCTATGGTCTTCTTCCCCAAAAGTATAACCCAAATCTAACCACAATAAACACATCACAAAATCCTGACTAAGTGATGTTCCTCGAAATACAAAACCAGCACTCTTCAAAACTTTCAAGGTCACCAAAAAAGAAAAGTTTGAGAAACTGTCACAGCAAAATGAAACCTAAACAGATCTGACAACGAAATGGTAATGTATCGTGTATGGGATCCTGGAACAGAAAAAGAACTTTAGGTAAAAGCTAAAAAAGTTTGTTAACAGTGGACTTTAATTAATAATAATGTATCAATATTGACTCATTAATTGTAATATATGCACCATACTAATGTGAGATGCTAACAACAGTGGAAACTGGGTACAGGCTATCATGGGAACTCTATTATATTTGCAGTTTTTCTGTAAATCTAAATTTGTTCTACAAAATAATGTTTACTTTTTAAATAAATAAAATTATTCAAGTGCAAATAAAATCAAAGGGTTTATTCATAATGGTCTATTTTGGGACTCTGTTCTGCTCAATCGATCTGTGTGTCTATCCTTTTGGCAATACTACATTGTCTCATTTACTATAGCTTTATAAGTTCTAAAATTTAATAGTTTGATTTCTCTAGCTTTATTCTTCATTCTCAAAATTGTTTTAGCTATGTAAGCTTCTTTGCCTTTCCATATAAATTTTATCATCAGTTTGTCTATATCTACAAAAATCTTCCTGAAATTTTTATTGGAATTGTTTTAAAACTAGAAATAAATTTGAAAAGAATTTAAATCTTTGCTATGTTGAGTTTTCCTATCTATGAACACAGTATGTTTCTCCATTTACTTAAGTCATCTTAGATTTCTTTCAACAGAATTTGTACTTTTATCATACAGTTCCTGACATACTTGATTAGATTTTTTTCTAAGTATTTTATTTGGGGAGATATTTTTAATGGTGTTGGTTTTTGTTTTTGTTTTTTGTCTTTATATTTTGGTTTCCAACTGCCCAATGCTACTATTAATAAATGTGATTGATTTTTGGTGTGTTGACCTAGTAACTTGTGATCTTGCAAAACTCACTTATTAGTTCTGAGTGTCTGTTTCGGTTGAGTTGTTGTATTTTTGTAACTGTCTCTGAGTTTGGATTTTCTATGTAAACAATCATATTGTCTACAAATAGGGATAGTTTTGTTTCTTCTTTTTCAATCCATGTCTTTTATTTTTTTTTTTTTTCATAGCCTATTGTACTGGCCAGGCCTTCTAATACAATGTTGAATTGGAGTGGTGAGATAGGATATCCTTTCCTTATTCCTACATCTTAAGGGAAAACAGGGCTGTATATAATTACAAATAGGATTTAGCATATAGGTTTTTTGTAGATACTCTTTATTAGGTTATGGAAATTGCCTTCTATACTAGTTTTTTAAGAGTTTCCATAAATGGGGCCGGCCCAGTGGCGCACTGCTACAGTGCGCCACTTGGGAGTGCGGAGGCGCTCCCGCCGAGGGTTCGGATCCCACATACAGACCGGTTCCCGCTCACTGGCTGAGCGAGGTGTGGGAGCAACACTGAGGGTTGCGATCCCGTTGCCGGTCCTGGTCCGGTACGGGTGCGACACTGAGGGTTGCGATCTGTTGCCAGACACGAAAAAAGACAAAAAGGAAAAAAAAAAAAAAGAGTTTCCATAAATGGTTGTAAATTCTGGCAAATGCTTTGCATCATTGATATGATCATGTGGATTTTCTTCCTTAAAGTGTTAATTCAGTGGATTATCTCTATTTATTTTTACATATTAAGTCAATCTTATACCCCCAGAATAAAACCCACTTGGTCATGTTGTATTACTCTTTCTATACACTATAGATTCAATTTGCTAATATTATATGGAGGATTTTTGCATTGACGTTAATATGGATATTGTTTTTGTTTGTCATTTTCTTTTAACGTCTTTGGTTTTTACATCATGGCAATACTAGCTTCATAAAATGAGTCGGGAAATATTGCCTTCTCTTCTTTTTTCTGGGAAAAAAAATGTGTAAAATTTGTGTCAATTCTTTTTTAAATGTTTGCAAGATTTCACTAGTAAAACCACCTGGGCCTGTAGATATTTTTACAGAAGTTTTTTAATGATGAATTAAATTTTTAAATCATAATAGGGCTATTTCAGTTACCTATTTCATCTTCAGTGAGTTTTGATAACTTTTGTTTTTCAAGAACTTAGCACATTTTATGTGTTGTTGAATTTATGTGCATAGAGTGGTTTGTAGGATTTCTTTATTATCCTTTTGATGTCTGCAAAGTCTGTACTGATATCCATTTATTTATTCTTGATATTAGTAACTTGTATCATTTCTCTCTTTTTTTTATTTTTGATCTGTCTTATTAACAAGTTCTATGTACTTTTGATGCTTTACAGTTTTCTATAATAATAGACAATTGTCATTTTATAATTACAAAAATGTTATAATTTTGAATACTATTTTAATTTTAAATTTCCTTGCTTCTGTACTTAAACTGTGGATAATAATGCCTACAACATGGGGTTGATATATGGATTAAAAGTGATAATGCACATGAAAGAATTGTGCAATTTATATTCATGTTAGCCATTATGATTATAAGATAAGCAAAAGAAGAGAGTTGTGTAATCAAATTAGAAAAATATAATTGTTCTCTAGCAATAAATAAATATCATCCTGTGTACTGTGATTTGGGAAATTTGGGAGACAAGCCTAAATTTTAAAACATGCTTTCCCACAACAGTTAGAATAGGTTGACATTTATTTATTTAACAATGTTAGTTACTTCTGAAAATCACTAATCACTACTAAAAACTCAAAATCTTTGTAAACAAATATAAAGAACATTGGAAAGCAGGCAATTATTTCATTATTTCCAAAGTATTTAATATAGTTCTTTCAAGACATAGCACCTAAACTGAATCCTACAGAATAGTTAGTTGAATCATATTATTTAGGTCGCCAGGTAGGTTACCTGTGGGCCTAGAACATGCTGACATACTTGTCCTACATTTCAAATTAATTAAAACATAGCTAATATAAACCTATTCTGAAAAGAAATAGGTCATATTATGTACTTTTAAACCTTGCTTTTTATATTAGCTTGGAGTTTAAGGGCAAATGGGAGAGTGGGAAAGGGGAATTATATTATCCTTTAAAGCACTTAATGTAGGCTGGTACAACATAAATCCTGCTACCATCTCTATCCCATTAAAAAAAAAATTGCTGAATTTGCTCCCTCTGAATACCAGAAACACTCCACCTGGCATTTGGAAGATGCCATTTTATGAAGATAGTGATCTCCTAAATACTGAGCTCTCAGAGTCCCATGAATTGCAAACAGAAATGAAGCCAGGAAATGACAAGATGAAAAGGATTCCAATTGTAGGAGAAAGAAGAGCATTAGATGAAGCCAACACATTCAGCCATGATTTATGCAATATCCAAGTAGTAACTCTCAAGCCAACAGCATACTTCCAGGATATATGCAACCACCAAATTACCATAAATTAAGCTTGGGCGAAAATAAGGCCATAAAATGGACATTTTACTGTGGCTATTGACTACGATGTTCAGTTTGCATTAAATCTTCTGAAACATTGTTACTTTGTCAACTGAATTAGCAATTGGTGTCTTCATGGGAGGGAAATATATAAGGTTTCAAACCCCATATATATTACTCACTACAATTAAAGTCACTTGCTGTAAGAAGCCGCTATCTATATGCATCAGACTAATTATTTTGTGCTTTTTTAGTAAGATAATGGGACACTGCTGCCAGTGGGCAAATCCTGATCATACATTATATCACACTTCCTAGCAATTTTGATGAAAACTACAGGTGGAGACAGATTATAATGGGAACACCTAATTGAAATTCATCTCCATTTTGCTTCAGATGGAAGACATGCTGCTTGAGCCCTGAAACATATTCAGTTTCATTCAAATTGGATGCAAATTTTTCATGCAAAACTAAATTCAAAAAATATATATTTCAAAGGGTCCTGGAAGAGACAGGGAGGAATACCATAAACGTTGACCACTCACATTTATTAGAGCTCCTGTTTCCAAGGTAGGAAGGGAGAACTAAACTCCTACCAAAGGTCATTGTGTATGTTACAACATATCACACTGTCCAAGCTTTCACAAAGACCATGAGGTATACCATGCAATCCTTTAAGAATTTCTGTAACATGCCACAGTCAGGTCTCTTTATCGGTGTATAGATCCCCACTGTATTAGTCCATTTCTGTTGCTTATAACAAAATACATGGAACTGGGTACTTAATAAAGAAAATGAAATTTATTGCTTACAGTTTTGGAGGCTGGGAAGTCCAGCGAACACATCTGGTGAAGGTCTTGGTGGTGTCTTTATAGCAATGCAGGGGTCTCACATGGCAGAAGATGGTGCAGCAAAGAGAGAAAGACTAACCTCCTCATTTACTCTCCTTTTAAAGCAATAAGTATATATTATTGAATATAATAAATATTCTGATGTTAGCATCACATATTGCTCATGAGTATTGATGTTCAACTCTGTACCCCACAGATACGTACAATCAACTTTGTTACAATAAAAATAAATTTTAAAAAGTAATAAAATTTTAGCCAAAATTACAATAATAATAATAATAATAAAGGCCTCTGAACAACACCCATGATTGCTATTTTTAATCCATTCACTACAACAGGGTCCTATAATCTAAACACTTCCTCAAGGCCCCACCTTTCAATTACCATAATAGGATTTCCCACCCTCAACAGTTCAGTGGGGGTCAAGTTTCTCACACCTAAAACTTGGGGGACACAATTCAAGCTTCAATAATTTGGAGGGGACATTCAATCCACTATACCCACTGCCTCCTTCTTCCATGTCCTGCCTCTGGCACCACCTGCTAAACCAGAATATAGAGATTTTCCAGTGAGATATTGAGCAAGAATCCATCTCCTTCCTGGGCCAAAAAAATTGTGTACACACATACACACTCCTTCACACATATACATAAAAACAAATACACATTCATATACACACTCACATACATTCCAACATATTTTGCCTACACATTTATATGTGAATATGTCTGTATCTGTGTGTGTATGATACATATATCCCCCTCCATGGCTATACATCAAACATCTCTCCTTGGTGATAAAGTTGATAAAATGCTTGACAAAGTACCAAAGAAGTACTCAAAATATTACTTAAAATGAAAAATTTCTGAGTTACTTTTACCAAGCACTAGAGAATATACTTTTTTAAAAACAATTGATTCACTCATTAATCCATTCATTCATCCAACCAATATTCGATGAGCACCTATTCTGTACCAGATAGTAAGATAGATAGGTGCCAGAGATACAGCAGTAAACTAAACAGTCTCAACCTTTGAGAAGCTTTCATTCTTATGGTAAGAGACAAATAGATAAATATGTTAGATGGTGACATGTGCTATGAAAAAAAAAAGACAGGATGCAGTGAAAAGGGACTGAAGGTGGGTACATGGAAGGCCTCTCTTACGAAGTCATATTTTAGCAAAAACCTGAATAAAATGAGTAAGCCAGGCCTATAACTGGGGGAAGAGTATTCCAGGCAGAAAGGATGGCATGTGCAAAGGCTGGGAGGCAGAAACATGCTGTGGCTGGAATATTAATGAGGGAAGGGAAAAGTGAAAGGACATGAGGTCAGAGATAGAGCAAAGGAAAAGGTAATGCTGAGCCTTATGAGCTTTGGTAATTGCTTTGGCTTTTACTCTGAGATAGGAACCATTGGAGAGTTTTGAACAGAAGAGCAACATGATCTGACCATTTTTATAGGGCTTTCTCTGTATATCTGTGGAGAACAGATGGAAGGGAGAATGCGGAGAAGCAAACAGAGCAGAATAGTGACTATGCTAATCCAGGGGTGAGATGCTGGTGACTTGATACAGTACTGCAGTGCAGATGGAAAAAAGTGCTTAGAAGCCAGATATGTTTTGGAGGTAGAGACTGTAGGAGTTGCTGATAGATTTATGCTGAGCATGGGGAAAAAATATCAAAGAAGACACCAAGGTTTTTGCCCAAACAACTGGAAGAACTGAGCTGCATGTAAAGCGTCTAGGGTGCAGTAGGTGTTCAAAGATATTAGCAATTAGTAAGCGTATCATTCCCTTGGTATGAGAAACGCTCCAAGTACAGTGCAAATCCATTATCTAGAACATATAAGAACAATAGTTATCACACATTCAGTGTTTACTGTGCCAGGCTGAGTAATACGTGCTTTTATTCCTCACCGTATCAGAACTTTAAAATGTCCCCATGGGCTGGTTACTTTCCAATTCATGGTTGAGTTCACTGAAGCACAGAGGGGAATTTTATCTTTCTTTTTCTCTTTTTATTGATAAATATTTGAGTGTCCACAGCATACTCAGTACTTTCCTAGGTGTTAGGTGAACAAGAATGATAAGGTCATTGTTTTCTTAGAGTTCATGGTCCTTTGAGTGAAATAGGCAATAAATAAGTGAACAAAGTAGTAAGATAATTTTAGAAAGGGATAAGTTCTATAAGAAAATAAACAGGGTAACATGCTAGAGTCATGTGAGGGAATTGGCAAGGCAGAAACTTTGCATTGTGTGATTAAGAACATCTCGACTGAGAAGGGACATTTGACCAGAGCAAGACCTCACAGATGAGCTAAAGCCAACCATGGAAACACCTGAGAGACGAACATTCCAGGGAGGAGAAACAGCAAGCTCAAAGGCTCAAAGCAGGAGGGAAGATTTATGAATTTGAGAAACAGAAAGAAACTCATGGGACACATGTCTACCCAACTAAGGAACAGAAGAATCATTATTTGAACCCAGGCTCAAATTATTTTTCTGTCTCCAAAGCTTAAGTTTTTAACCACCATACAACTTTTTTTTTTCTAATTTTCTTTATTTGAATATATATTTTTTTGTAAGCTATGTAAAGGCAAATCTAATCATCTCCTCCTATGTCATTCCTACCCCCATTGAAGTAGCCAATGTATGTATATTTCCTTATCTTTTCATAAGCTCATACAGTCCTATACAAGCTCCCATGCTCTATGAATCAAGTTAAAGAAAATTTTTCCCTATTGATTACACATTATTTCACATGTGCTCGTGTGTGTGTGTGTGTGTGTGTGTCCTACTCTGCAACAAAAATTTTCCACTGCTGTTTCCCAGAGATAGAATAGGAAAGGACCTCTGCCTCATGGAAATCACAGAAGAAGACAAAAAGTTTAAATATCAAACGGACTACTTTCAAAAGCTTGTAAATGCCTTGAGGGAAATAAACACAGTAATGCATCATAGAGAGTTTGAGGCAGAGGTGGCTACCACACATAGAGTGGACAATCAAGGCCATACAGGAGAGATATTTTAGGTATTTTTGAGCTAAGAGGTAAACAATGAGAAGACCCATCTGTGGGAAGTGATGAGGAAGTAAAATTCCAGGCAAAGAACAGAACAGGTGTAAAGGCCCAGAGACAAGAAAGAGCTACATTGGTCTCAGATGAAAGAGGCAGGTGACTGGGACTAGGATGGTGGCAGTGAGGCAGAAAGAAGTGGATGAACTTTGGGAAATGATTTAGAGGTTGAATCAATCTGGCTTGAGATGGATTCAATGTGGCAAAGAGAGAAGTCAATGTCCCTGACTGAAAGATGGTACCATTTACTAAGATGAAGATGCACTGGAAAACAACAAAGTGACAATGGGCAGAGGAACCTGTTAGTCCTGCAGCAGTTCTAGAAGTGTCATAGCCCCAAGGAGCTTGGACATTTTGAAAACTGAAGGAAGTTTGAATAAAAGACTTTCTGTATAAATACCTTGAGGACACAGGAGCACAACACAAAAAGACAGGAGGAACGAGACCATGAGCAACTCAAAGCACAGAGTACCATAGTGCTAACGTGCATTGACCTCTTAGCTACACGCCAGACCTACTCTAAGCATGTTACACATGGGAACACACATTCAATCTTCACAAACATCCATGAAGTGGGTTCCATTTTTATGTCCCCTTTACAGATGAGGAAACTGAAGCACAAAGAGGTCAAAATGCTTTGCCCCAAATCAAAGAGCTAGTAAGTGGCAGAGTGGAGATTCAAGCACAGGCATGAGAACCAGCTCTAGTCGCAGCTCTGCTCTAGTGCATCATAGAAACCAGGAGAGGGTAAGAAAAGAGCCACAGAAACAAATGATAGCTTCTTCACAATTCTTCTGGAGATCTACCCTGATCTACAGTGCAGTTTCTTTCTGTAAAGGAATGGGGGCCCTATTCAAAGGGGAAAGGAAAACCTGAAGGAAAATGTAGTGTTATTACTATTTGCTTTCCAATATGCCATGACCCAATGCAAATCACAATTTCTTTAGCTCCTGGGCTCTCCACTTGTGAATTAGAGCGATGGGTAACAACAGCCCACCCTCACTGACAACGTGCCAGACACCACGTGCTTTGCTTGCATTCTCCTGTGCTCCTTACAACATATTGATGAGATAGGAACTATGATTCCTCCTTTTTTGGCATAAGTAGAAACTGAGGCACAGAGAAATCAATTAGCATGTCTAAAGTCACACCAGTAGCAAGTGAGGTCTGAAGTCAGATATGGTGGTGCTTCTCCAGGGTCCCTGCTGTTAACCACCACTGCAGGCTGCCCCATGAGAGACCCAGGACTCGTTTCTCTCTGCCAAGCCCAGGTGGATGGCCTGATGAATAGTTAATATGGAAGACTTTCTCCTTGAGCTATTAGTTTATTAGTTTCTAGTATAAAGGGGGACTCTAACTGCTAATAACTTCTTCACTGAAGGAGAGAGCTGGAGTCTTAATAGGGAAGCTACAGATAAATCTCTAGGGATTCTATGGATAATTTCTATAAAGGGTCTTTCAGTGCTGTATTTTAAGATGTGCTCAAATCTTCACATGCAAACTACTAAAATTAAAATTAATCCAGTCCTTCTGATGTGGAGTTATGATTACAAATGACAATTAGAAATATGTTCTAAATATAGTGAAAAATGCATCAAATCAAATCAAAACAAAACAATACAACTGAATGGAATCTTTAGGAGGTACAAGCAATGTGTTTTCTTTAAGGAGATATGTTGGGACTATCCAGCATGAAGACCATATTGGTCACAAGTATAAATAGCTTAGTGGAAAGTATAAATAAATTCAGATATAGAATGATAGATATGTAAGTACTTAGTAAGAAAGAATAAAATGGCCTACCAATATGTCACTAAATTTAAAGTTGACAGCCAGGCAGACAACTATGATCTTTCATAAGACTCTCCTTGTAGCCCTTGCCAGAGACAGAATATGACCTGTCTGAAACACGGGCATAACACAGGAAGGTAATTCTATAAGATGTCACCTTCGCTTTTTTTTTTTAAGAGATTACAGTCTTTATGATGAAACTGTAGGGGCAATTTTACACTGTGAAAAGAAGCATGTCTGTACAACAAAACATATTGGTACATTTGCCATCCACAAATTGGCACACAAATGTGTAACGAGAAAATGTTACTTATACCAATGTACACTAGATATTGTCCATCTGCCACCTCCCCACCACCCACCCAGGCTCACCCTCTAGCCTTTCCATCCTGTTTTGTGTGTGAGGAGTCTGACCTTCATGGACTACATTAACTGGGCACCCTGGCCCTTTGGATTTAGCCAATGAAAGGCACCAGCAGATAAAAGGGCAAAAGGAGAGATATGTTGGGGCATTATTCTCCTATTTCCCTCACTATAGTCTGACAGGGGCTATCCACAGTTCCTACTCAGGGGTTCTCTCTCACACTCACAAGTCTTACAAAGTTCTGATGACCGCACTGTCCTCTTGTACCTGTTTCCCAGTGTTGCTAGTCCTGGGTACCTCACCATCCATGAATGTTTCCCTTGACCTTGTCCAAGCCTTTGTAAATAAGCCATTATTAAAATCTCTTTAATAAACTTTTTGAATTCACCATCTGTTCCCTGTTCCCAACTGATATACAGTGATTCCCAAACTTGCTTCATAATCACTTCTGGATCCATTAAGAAATGTAGATTCACAGATCCTACCCAAGATCTAATGAATCAGAATCTCTGTGCTTGGAGCTAAGGAATATGTTACTTTAACAAACAACCCAGGTGAATCTGAAGCAGCCAACCTGGCTGCTACCCCCAGACCAGCATTTAGAAACCTCCACTCACAGACCCTGCCATGCCAACTGAAGCATTTGAAAACAAACGTGATGCTTCCAGAATACAATCCCAGCTACACTTGCCTGTAACATAAGAGCAACTGACACTCAGAAAGAGAAGTGGATTCTCCATGGGGACATCTGAAGCAGAGGAAAACCAGCATACGGTCTGTAGTGATAGGAGATGCTTCTGAGCACATTAAGCAAATCCTCAACCACTGCTTTCACATTTGATTAGATAACCAATTGAAAATCACTTTTTAACTATTTTGCAGGAAACGATCTCCATTCCCACCTCTATCTGGTGCCAAAATTAATAAAGTGGAAAATGCCGACTGGCTTAGGCCTGCCCTATTTCAGCTTAGAGTGGGCACTAGAGCACCCAGTACATTTCAGTCTTGGGAAAGGAGGCCTGTGTATTCCTGAGGACCATGGGCCTTGAGTAGGACCTGCAGATAAATAGAAACAAGAGCCTACCCTGCTCCAGTCTCTGAGGATCCACTCTCCATTCAGAAGCTGAAGGCATCAGGAGATGGGCTAAGCTGACCATCTGTTCTTCTCTCTGATAATATGCAGTTAAGTAATTTATTTATTCAGCACTTGATCCCCCTCCTCTCTCCTCCCATTAGTCAGGGATGGTTATGCCAGACCTAGCTGTAGTTAACGTATTTCATGCTCAGGCAAGTGCTGTGCTACAAAGCACTCTGCTAGCCTCCTGGCCGTCACCACCTCTCAGACCCAACCATAGGAGTGAGTGCGTGAGACCTGCTGCTCTGATAGCTTTGCTTTCCTCCCCAGTGAGTGGGCGGCACTTTCCTACTGTGCGTGAAGCCACTTCCTGTGCATATTTAATTCGTTTGTTCAAAGATGAATTTATCCACATTCTCTGATCACTTCTACTAGGCCAGCTTACTGGCTAAGCAGCACCAATGGATTTTTTCCCATCTGGCAAATTTTATCTACAATATAAACAAACCCAAATGTACACAGAGCTTGACACATGATGATAGAGCAATGGGATTGATTCCATAAGCTTCAGGCAAAATTTAGAGTTGTAACTCTGATTATGTATACCATATGTGATGTTTTGCATATTACATGTAATGTTTGGCATATCACATCTGTTATTGTGGCCTGACCAGCAAATATTTCCCTTTCTTCTGATAACGGCTTTTTAATTCTTTAAAGGAGAACCATCACTCCTTACTCTATATCTCTGCAGTTTGAATGGGGCTGGCTCCATTCAGGGTTGGGTTTATAACCTTGGCCAACCCAATGAATGAATGCAAGTTCTAGAAATCACTAGGAAAATGGAGCTCTTTCCACTGAGATTCAAAGAAAATAGAATGGTTGCCTGGATCTGCTGGTGATCAACTTGCCATCTTACCATTAGCTTGCTGAGTAAAAACAATCACATATAACCAGCACTCAGAGGTGGAGAGACCAAGTCTTGAACTACTAAGCTACAGTTTTAAGTATCTGTATGCAGCTGTGATCTGTACCTTTTCCTGGTCTTCCTTGTTATGTGAACCAATAAATTCCCATCATTGCTTAAGTCATTTAGATATTTTTTGACACTTGCAAATTTTGTTTAATATACCTCCCTTATTTAAAATGTAATAGGTCATTGTAGAACCTCATATAACCATTCAGGAATGAATTGGGATGAATTTATCTGTTTAACATTTTCTTTCATATATTTATATAGATAGATAGTACAAATGGAATGTAAAGAAATATAAACTAGACTACAAAAGGAATTTCAAAACAATAATACCAAAACCACAGATTATTGAGGATATGAAAAGGATGTAAAGGTTATTGTAGTACAATCTAATGACCAATGATATTAGCTTCCTAACACTGACTTTACTCGAGGGGAGTCTGTGAAACTTGCCTAAGATGTTGTAGAGGTGTTCTTAGAGCAGAAAAGCAAAGTCACCCTCCATCAGTGAGGTGGACTATCTTTTCATGTGCCAATGCCTTTTATTTAGCAAGAGGTTTCCTTCATATCAAGCCAAAGTCAATCTCCTTATATAACTTCTGCCTGTTCTGAAGCCTTCTAAAGATGCAAAGAACAAATCTAATTGGTCCTTCATAACATGATTCATCTTACCTCCCCAAGTTTTCTTTTCTCCAAGGTAAATAAACCACTTAAGTGTTTTAAACTGTTCTTCATATGACATAATATTCTGATGCTTCACCATTCTAACTGACCCTTATGTGACACACTAAAGTTCTGTTAATATTATAGGAAGTGCAGTCTGTAGAACAAAATGTGATGCTCTAGTTAGGTTTGACCAGCAGATTTACAAAAACTAACTAGTACCTGTATTAATCTAGTCACAAATCCCATTAGACTACCTTAAAAATACATTCTTAGACTTAGTGGCCGTGTCATGAAAAATATTACACATACTTTCAATGTGAGGATAAGATCCACTGAGTATATATAAAATAATAAAAAAAGAAAAGGCAGCAATAAGAAAAGCCAAGAAACACCCAACTTACCCCACAGACACCCCCATAGTCAAGAATGCTCACCTATATACTCAAAATATTTAGATCCTCACTGGTAAATACTCAAAAGCAGATGACCCAAGGATGAACTGGTGTCTGAGAAAGAGGATGTGCATGTCAGACTGGACCTGAATTCTAACTCTTCAATTTCATGCTATATAACTTTAGCCAAGTTATTTAACTTCTTTATCTTTCAGCTTCCTTGTCTATAAAATTGGAGAAATTATAGCACTGGCCTCCAAGAGTTAATCTGAATATTAAGTATGTTAATACGTATAAGGCACTGAGAAGGGTAAATAGCATATAGTAAGTGTTCAATAAATGGTTGTTACCATAGTCTCCATTGTTGCGGAAGAAAGTTCTAACAGAGAAGAGAAACAAAACAAATAAGCAAAAGCAAAGCAGAGGAAATAAAGACTGTAGGATGAAAAATAAAACATTTTAACTTTTCATAATATCCCCAGAGAGATAAAGTATTCTGGCTATTGTGTACAGGAAACAAGAACAGAAATTTATTATTCCAAAAAATAATTCTTAGAGAATAAGTACAGCCAAAAGAAAGGACGGAAAATGACTTCAAGAAATTTCCAAGAGCACTTCTGGAATGGTGGAGAAAATCCACTCCTCCAAACCTGAGAATGTTGAATGCATAGAAGTAGTGAGTAGAACAGTGGTTACCGGAGGTTGAGAAGGATAGGGAGAAGGATGGATAGTGAGAATTTAGTTAATGGATACAAAATTACAGCTAAACAGGAAGATTAAGATCTAGTATTCTATAGAATGATAGGATGATTATAATTAACAACAATTTATTGTGTACTCCTAATTAACTAAAAGAGGATTTTAAATGTTCCCAAAACAAAGAAATAATAAATGTTTGAGGTGAAGGACATGTTGACAAACCTGATTTGATCATTACACATTGTATACATGTATCAAAATATCACATAGTACCCCAAAGGTATGTAAAATTATTATGTCAATTAAATTTTTTTTAAAAAAATCCACTCCTGGGGCTGTCTATTTAGCTCAGTTGGTTAGAGCACTAGCTTGTAAAGTCAAAGTCACGAGTTCAGATTCTAGTGCTGGCCAGCTGCAAACAAGCAAACAAAAAAACTAAAAAATCCACTCCTTCATAAAAGCAGTAGGAATGCCAGTATAAATTGTCAAAATCAATTTATTCATAACTCTGGAAATTAAGAATCAGTATAAAACAATCCAAGGAGTACAAGAAAAACATCTGAATCTGACAAGAACAATGAGGTTTATGGTGTTCTATCCTGGTCTATTTCTATCACCCTATATCCAGTTCTGCAGTATCCTTTAAAATGAACAGTTTAACAATAACAATAGCTGTAGAAACCAGAAGCCTTAGAGAATTCAATAGTGTACTAGAAAACACAAAGTTAGACACCAATAAATGTACAGAGGAACAAAAAGGACAAAAGACATATGGGTATAAATAAAAAAATTGCAGATATAATTCCTACTTAGCAGTAATTGTATTAAATGTAAGTGAATTAAATACCCTAATCAAAAGACAGAGACTGGCAGATGGATTTAAAAAGCAACAACAACAAAAACAAACAAACAAAAACATGATCTAAATATATGCTGCCTACAAGAGATGCACTGTTGATCCATAGACATAATTATGTGAAAAGTAAAAGGACAGGAAAAGGCATACCACACAAACAGTAACCAAAAGAAGCTCCAGACAAAATACTGTAAACTTTAAGACAAAATTGTTTCTAGAAACAGAGAAAGACATTTCATAATGATAAAGGATTCTATTGATAAGGAAGACATAACAATTATAAATATATACTCAACTAACCATAAAGCCCTAAAATAAATGTAGTAAAAACTAACATAAATATAGGGAGAAATACACAGCAAAAACACTAGAAGACTTCAAAATCCCATCTTCAATAAAGGATAGAACAACTAAACAAAAGACCAATAAGGAAAGAAAAGAATTGAACAACACTATAAATCAATTATACCTAGCAGAAATCTATAGAACTCTCCACCCAACAACAGAAGAATATAGATTTTTATCAGTTATACATGGAACATTTTCCAGGAAAAACTATATGTTAGGTCATAAAACAAGTTTCAATATATGGATAAGAACTTACTTCATACAAAATATGTCCTCCAGCCACACTAAAATAAATTTGTAAATCTATATAGAAAGAAATTGGGGAAATTCACAAACATGTGTACACTACACAGAAGAGTCCTAAATAACCAATGGGTCAAAGAAGAAACCACAAGAAAAATTAGAAAAGACATCGATGTAAATGAATACAAAAACATAACATACCAAAATTCATGGCATGCTGTTAAAACAGTGCTTAGAGGAAAACTTATAAAGGCCTATATTAAGAAGAAAGATTTTAAGTCAGCAATCTAATCTTCCAATTTAAGGAACTAGAAAATTAAAGACAGCAAACTAAACCCAAAGCAAGCATAAGGAAGAAAATTTTTAAAAGATTAGAGTGGAAATAAATGAAATAAATACTAGAAAAACAACATAAGAAAGGAAATAAAATCAAAAGTTGGCTTTTTGAAAAATTTAACACAGTTGACAAACACGTAGCTAAACTGACCAAGAAAAAAAAATATAAAAGGCTCAAATGTCTAAAATCAGGAATGAAAGCAAGGTCATTACTACTGACAGAGAGAAAGAAAAAGAATTATAGGGACATAGTATGAATAAATATATGCCAGCCAAATGATAACTTAGATGAAAAAGAAAAATACCTAGAAAAACATAAATTACCAAAGCTGTCTTAAAAAACAAATAGAAAATACAAATACCTAAAAAAATAAGGAAATTGAATTAGGAATCAAAAACTTCCCACAAAGAAAAGCTCATGCCCTGATGTCTTCACTGGTAAATTCTACCATTGAAAATAAAATTAACATCAAGCCTTCACAAACTTTCAAACATTATCAGAGGAGTAATTATTTACAAACACATTCTATGAGGCAAACATTGCTCTGGTTCCAAAAACCAGAAGACAGCACTAAGAAAGAAAATGACAGATAAATAATCCTTATGCAGAGATGTAAAACATCCTCAACAAAATACTAGCAAACTGAATTTAGGCATAAACTGGACACAGGTCAGACAAAGAACCACAAGGGCCTCTGCCAGTAGAAACAAGTTTCCTGTGTGAGGGACCCACTGATCACAGGTTAGACAACCAGGCATTAGGTTGTATGCCAGTAAAGAAGGATCCCATGAAATGCACACTGTAAATACGCATGCCATCTTGAAACCAGAGTTGCATGCCCTGCCCTGGGGCCAGTAACCACAGTGCTTCCACAGCTTTAAGGCTCTGCCCTTGCCCCAGCACACTTGCAGGAGAGGCTACAACACCATTACCCCAGTGGCTTCAAGCACAGTGGTTGTGACTTTAGTTATGCAGTCTGGGAAGCCAAGTCTAGTCCTGCTGAACTGACATACTCCCATGTACCCAGACAGAGATCAGACAGGCAGACTCTCCTCAGGTGGACCATCCGCCATTCCCTAACCCTGAGCATCACCAGCTGACTGAGTTGTGTGCACCTGAGCCATCAAGCCAGAAAAACAGCTCACAGGTCTCTAGCCTAATGAATACACCCTTGGGCTAGAAGTAAAGTTCAACCACCCCTCCTGGAAAAGCAGCCAGGTGGTTCTATCCTGAAAACTTCCTTAGTCTTGAAAAAGATGAAAACATCCAAATCCAGGAAGCTCAAAGTTCCCCAGATAGATTAAACCCAAATACATCACCTCCAAGACACACTGTAGTCAAACCTATCCAAAGTTAAAAACAGAGAGATTTCTAAAAACAGCAACAGAAAAACATCAAGTAACAGAAAAGGAATCCCCATTAGACTAACAGCAGAATTCTCAGCAGAAACCCTACAGGCCAGGATAGAATGTGATGATATATTCAAAGTATTGAAAGAAAAAAAACTGCCAGCCAAGAATATTATACCCAGAAAAACTACCCTTCAGAAATGAAGGAGAAATAAAATCTTTTTCAGAAAAGCAAAAATTAAGGAAATTCATCACCACTTACAGGAAATGCTTAGGGGAGTCCTACATCTAGCCGAGAAAGAACAATAACAACCATCATGAAAATACCTGAAAATATAAGACTTACCATTAGAGTAAATACACAAATTAGAAAGAGAATGAAGTCAAACCTTATCAATACAGAAAACTGCCAAACTGCAAGGATAAACATTGAGAGGAAGAACAGAAAAAAGGATACACAAATCAGAAAACAACCATTAATGGCAGGAGTAAGAGCTCACATATCAAGAATAATCTTGAGTGTAAATGGATTAAATTCTCTGATTAAAAGACATAGACTGGCTGAATGGATTTAAAAAGAAATGACCCATTCATATGATGCCTACAAGATACACATCTTACCTACCAAGACACACATAGACTGAAAGTGAAAGGATGGAAAAGGATATTCCATGCACATGGAAAACAAAAATGAGCAGGGGTAGCTATACCTATATCAGATAAAATAGACTTTAAATCAAAATCTGTACTAAGAGACAAAGAAGGGCACTGTGTAATGATAAAGGGATCAGTACAGAAAGAAAATATAACAATTATAAATATATATGCACCCAACACTAGAGCACCCAGAGATATAAAACAAATACTATCAGATCTAAAGAGAGAGATGGACACAAAAACAATAATATTTATGGACTTTAACACCCCTCTCTCAGCCTTGGACAGATCATTAAGACAGAAAACCAACAAGGAAACAACAGATTTAAATTGCACCATAGACAAAATGGACCTAACAGACATATACAGAGCATTTTATTCAACCAATGAAGAATACATACTCTTTTCATTAGTACATGGAATATTCTATAGGATTTACCATATGTCAGGCCACAAAATAAGTCTCAACAAGTTCAAAAAGTTAAAATCCTATTAAGTATTTTTTCTGACCATAATGGAATAAAACTAGAGGAACTTATAAAATTACAAAAATACATGGAAATTAAACAACGTGCTCTTGAATAACCAATGGGTAAAAGAAGAGATTAAGAAAATAATTACTTGAAACTAATGAAGACAAAAATACAACATACCAAAACCTGTGAGATACAGCCAAGGTAGTATTAAGAGAAGAGCTTATAGCAATAAATGCCTATATCAAAAAAATAGAAAGATTTCAAATAAACAGCCTAAAAATGCACCTGAAGGAACTAGAAAAGCAAGAACAAACGAATCCCAAACTATATAGAAGAAAAAAAAAATGATAGCAGAAATAAATAAAATTCAGACTAAAAATACAATATAAAAAAACAATCAAAGTTTGTTCTTTGAAAAGATAAGCAAACTCAACAAACCATTAGCCAGACTAACCAAGAAAAAAAGAGAATCAGAAATGCAAACAGAGCCATCACAAGAGATAACACAGAAATACAAAGCATCATCAGAGACCATTATGAACAACTATTCAAAAATATATATGAAAACCTAGAGAAAATGGATAAATTCCTGGACACAATTCAGCCCTACCAAGACTGAATCAAGAAGAAACAGAAAACCTAAATAGACAAACAACTATGAGATAAAATCAGAAAGTCTCCCAAACAAACAGAAATGCAGTTACCAGAGGTGGGAAAGTGGCTGGGTGGGTGGGTGGCAAAGGGGGGAATTGGTAAAGGGCGATGAAAATTGATTGCATTGTATAATGAAGAATATAGTAATTATCCTGATTTGATCATTACATATTGCACACAGGTATTGATATTCAACGCTGTACCCGACAGATACATACAACCAACTATGTTCCAATAATAAATAATTGTTTTTAAAAAGTCTCTCAACAAAGAAAAGCCCAGGATTGGATGGCTCTAATGCTGAATTCCACCAAACATTTAAAGAGCCAATAACAATACTTGTTAAACTATTTCAAAAAATTGAAGTACATGGAATTCTAAGTTCATACTAGAAGGCCAGTATTACCTTGATACCAATCAGGGACACAACAAAAAAAGATAACTACAGGCCAATATCCCTAATGAACACAGATGCAAAATCCTCAATAAAATACTAGCAAACTGAATCCAACAGCACAAAAAAAAATATTATACATCACGATCAAGTGGGATTTATCCCAGGGATGTAAGGATGGTTCAGCACATGCAAATCAATAAACATAATATATCACACAACATAATGAAACAACAAAAAAGAACATATGATCATCTTGAGAGACACAGAAAATGCATTTGATAAAATTCAACATCCCTTCATGATGAAGACTCTCATAAATTAGGTATAGAAGGAAAGTATTAACACAATAAAGGCTATATATGACAAACCTACAGCTAACATCATACTGATTGAGGAAAAGCTGAAAGTTTTCCCCCTAAGAACTGGAACAAGACATGGATGCCCAGTTTCACCATTTCTATTCAATATAGTACTGAAAGGCCTAGCCACAGCAATTAGGCAAGAGAAAGAAATAAAGGGAAAAGGAAGAAGTCACGTTGTCCCTGTTTGCAGATGACAAGATTTTATATAGAGAGTATATTAGTCCATTTCTGATACTTACAACAAAATACCTGCAACTGGATATTTTATAAAGAAAACAAAATTTATTTGCTTATAGTTTCAGAGGCTGGGAAGTCCACAGTCCATCTGATGGTGGTGACAGTGACTCAGGGGTCTCACATTGCAAGATGGTGGAAGCAAGAGGGCAGAGAGAGAGACTCTTCTCTCTCTTTTTGTAAAGCCCTCAGAACCATGCCCCGACCATCATTTTTAAGCCATTCACTATAGCATGGTCCTACAATCTTATCACTCTTTGAGGACCCACCTTTCAATTACCATAATAGGATTTCCCACCCTCCCAACAGTCACAGTGGGGGCCAAGTTTCTAATATATAATACTTGGGGGACACAATTCAAGCTTCAGTGAATTTTGGGGGGATGTAATTCAATCCACGACAGAGAGAAACCTAAATACTCTACCAAAAAATTCCTAGACTTGATAAACAAACTCAATAAAGTTGCAGGATACAATATCAACATACAAAAACAGGTAGCATTTCTTTACATCAACAATGAACTAGCAGAAAAAGAAATCAAGAAAGTTATCTTATTTACAATAGCAACCAAAAAAAATAATAATAAAATAATACATAGAAATAAATTTAACCAAAGAAGTGAAAGATCTCTACAATGAAAATTATAAAACACTGATTTAAAAAAATTAAAGAAGACAAAAAATGGAAAGACATCCCATGCTTATGGATTGAAAGAATCACTCAAAATGACCATACTACCCAAAGCAATCTACAGATTCAGTGCAATCCCCACAAAACTGCTAATGACATACTTCACAGAAATAAAAAAAATAATTCAAAAACTGATATGCAAATAGAGACCCCAAATAGCCAAAGCAATCCTGAGCAACAAAAACAAAGCAGGTATCACACTCCCTGATTTAAAAATATACTACAAAGTGATAGCAATAAAAACAGGATGATACTGACACAAAAACAGACACATAGACCAATGGAACAGAACAGAGAATTCATAAATAAATCCACACACCTACAGCTAACTGATTTTTGATAAAGGAGCCAAGACCATACATTGGGGAAAGGACAGTTTCTTCAATAAATGGTGCCGGGAAAATTGGAGATCCATATGCAGAAGAATGAAACTAGACCTCTATCTCTCACCATATACCAAAATCAACTCAAAATGGATTAAAGACTTAAATCTAAGACCCAAAACTATAACATTTCTACAATAAAACATGGGGAAACACTTCAGGACACAGGTCTGAGCAAACACTTTATGTCTAATACTTCAGCAGCACAGGGAACAAAAACAAAAATTAACCAATGAGATTATATCAAATTAAAAAGCTTCAGTGCAGCAAAGGAAACAATCAACAGAGTGAAAAAACAACCTGCAGAATGGGAAAAAATATTTGCAAACTAAGCATCTAATGAGGAATCAATATCCACAATATAAAAAGAACTCATACAATTCAATAGTAAAAAAATAAATAATCCAATTTAAAAATGGACAAAGGAGCTGAATAGACATTTTTTGAAAGAAGACATACAATTGCCAACAGACAGATGAAAAGAATGCTCAACATTCCTAATCATTGGAGAAATACAAATCAAAACCACAACGAGATAGCATCTCACCACAGTTAGGCTGGCTATTATCAAAAAGACAGAAAATAAGAAATACTGGCAAGGATACAGAAAAAGGGAAACTCTTATACATCGCTGATGGGAATATAAGTTAACACAGCCACTATGGAAAACAGTATGGAGATTCTCAGATAACTAAAAGTAGATCTACCATACGATCCATCAATCCCACTACTGTATATATATCCAACAGAATGGAAATCAACAAGTCAGAGAGATACCTGCACTCGCATGTTCATCATGGCTCTAGTCACAAAAGCCAAGAGTTGGAACCAACCTAAATGTACTTCAATGGATGACTGCATAAAGAAAATATGGTATATATGCACAAGGGAATACTGCTCAGCCATAAAAAAAGAATGAAATTCTGCCATTTGCAGCGACCTGGATGAGCCTGGACAAAATTATGTTAAGTGAAATAAGCCAGGCACAGAGAGAGAAATACCACATATTCTCACTCATATGTGGAAGCTAAAAAAGTTGATCTCATAGAAGTAGAGAGTAGAATAGTGGTTACTGCTGGGGAAAAGGAAAGGATGAGATGGGGAGAGGATGGTCAGTGAATACAAAATATTATAGAGATGGGAAGAATGGGATCTTGCATTCTATAGTAGTGTAGGGAGACTACATTTAACAATAAATTACTGTGCATCTTTGAATAGCTAGTCAGGATGATGTTGAATGTTCCTTACACAAAGAAATGAAAAACATTCGAGGTGATGGATATACTAAGCACACTGATATAATCATTGCACACAGTATAAATGTACCCAAATATCATACTATACTCCATAAATATATACAGTTATCATGGGTCAATTAAGAAGAATAAGTTAAAAAGAGTGAAAAAAGAGAAAGGTAGAGAGTAGAATAGTGGTTTTCAGGGGTAGGGAAAAGGGAAAAGGGAAAAGGGGAAGTGAAAGGTTGGTACACTTGTCCAAAGTTATAAAGTTACAGTTCGTTAGGAGGAGTAAGTTCTGGTGCCTTAGGGTGACAATAGCTAATAATATTGTGTTGTATATTTGAAGACAACAGAAAAGAGGATCTTGAATGTTATAACTACAGAGAAATTATAAATGTTTAGGTGATTGATATTCTAACTTCTAATTACATAATTACACAATGTATGCATATATTAAAACAACAAACTGTACCCTATAAACATACAATAAATAAGTAAATGTAATCATGGTATATTTCATAGCTTAATTGTGAATAGTGCTTGTAAAACTGTAATAATTAGACATTGAATATAGGAATATCAATATAATAAATTTCAACTAATTTGACTGGAAAATGGGGAAATGAGAATGGAGGTGTTTTATGGTAGGGATCAGGGGTAAAATGGAGTTCAAATTTTACCTTCCATATTTGAAATCCCATAGATTACACTTGTAATTGAAAAATCAAGAAGTGGAAATAAAAGCAAATTATTTAGAGGCATGATATTGAATCCCAAAATAATAAGTTAAAAATAATTAAAAGTGGTTTCTCTGGAAAGGCAAAATAGAGAGGGAAGATGAGAGGAAGCAGAGCAAAAGTAAAAGAAAGAGCAAGACATCATTTTTAAAAGGAAGAGAAATCTGAAAAATCCAGGGACAGGAAACGTCCTGGCAGTAGGGATGCAGACTTATTTAGAATGAAAGATAGGTCACAATCACTGAAGAACAGACATTTGAGCCTTACCAGCATCTTAGAAGACATTCTTTTTTTCTACATAGAAATCACGGAGGCTCATGAAAGCCATCTTACCAAGCACCAAATGGAGACAATCATGGGCATTCAAACGTCAACAGGGGAAGGGCATCATCTCATTACATTGCTTCCTGGGATAGCAATTAGGAACAGAAATTGCTAAAGCAACAGTAATTCAACTGAACTCTGCAGACGCAAACGTCAAGAAACAGAGCAGAGCGATAGAGTCTGCTGTGATTATCCTATCAACATTTATGTCAAAAGAGAGACTGGAACATTCTGGGACAGTGAAGAGGACAACACCACAAACTGGTGACCTGGGTCAGGATAACAATAGAGAGAAAGGGCCAAAAGCAAAAACAAGAGACTAACCACTCCAGCTGCCTCTGACCAAGGGCATCATCGACTGCTCAAAAGAGTCATCTGGTAATTAATGCCAAAGCTACATGTGGTTACATGTGCGTGTCATTCATCATTTCCTGTGTGAGAGTGCATGTATTTGTTGGAAACACTAGAAAATAGTAATCATTTGGGACACAGCATCAGTTCACTGCTTATTAAAAGCCTGTGCTGTTTTCATGAAGTTCCAGGTCAGAACACCTTATCAAGGAGGGTAAGTAAGATAGAAAGCATCTGAATTCACTGTCCTTGTTCCACACTGAGTAGATAGGTGAACAGTTCTTATAAAAGTATTATCCACAAACATTTTACATACCAACAAAAAAGCAAACTATTAAATGTAGGTAGTTCTTTAAGTTCTTCTTGACAGGCAGCACTTTACATCAGTCAGGATTATGGTACCTACTTGAGGGAAAACTGTTGCAATTCTTCAAAACTATTCTTTAATATAACAGCTTGAAACTTTCAGTTTGTGACCTAAATCAGGCCCCCAGAACTGTTTAAATGTTTACAAGCATTATTATTAAATTAGTTACTAAAATATAAAAATTGATTTTTCAACGCCCTCAAAAGTCCAGATTTATGGATTCTCGTTTTTCAAATGTTGTTAACAGTCGGCTGGAACTAAGTAGAAGCTGCCCACTTTGGACAAGGTCTGCAGGCAGAAGTCCTCCTCACCTCCCAGGGTTCCTCCCCTGTCTGCCTGGCCACACAAGCTTCTGTGTCTGGGACCTCAGCTCTCACTGCAGGTGCAGTCCAGCCTAATGAAATCAGCTGCAGGACAGACAGACTTGGTTTAGAACCCTGGATCCAGCCAACTCTACTGATGCAGATAATCTACTATTTAAAGCTGCAGCTCCTCCATTTTTGGCAAAATAGGAATAATGTTGTCTTTCTCATTGTGAGGACTAAGAACAAAAATGCATGTATGCCAAATGTTTGGCATAAATATTCAATAAATAATATTTTTCCCTTCCCCTAAGTGACCTTTTGGCCAATTCACACACATTCAGCATCTTCAAGCATTAGGCACACATCTGAGTGACCTTTGCATGCAATACAAGGTGACCTTCGCATGCAATTGACTTTAAGGATACAAAGAAGCATGTAACCCCTGCTTTGAAGGAGCACAGAAGCTAGTAGGGAAGAGAAAAACAAGATGGAGTGTGATGAATGCCGTCCATGGTGGAGTGAAAACAGAATGAATGAATACACTAAGATCAGAGGGGATTAGGCAAGTATCCCTCGGCTGTGTTTTGTATGAACCTTCATGGTACTTTTCCATGTGTTACCACCTTCCTCACTGTCACTTCAATCTACATGAGGGTGAGTGTGGAAAAACTAATGTTAAGGTTTTACTTAAGGCACTGAAAAATCACCAGCCTTCACAGATCTGCTTGCTATACATCTAGCCACGTTCTCTACAAAGAGAAACAGCAGCTACTGCTGCTGTTTTAAGACAGGATGTCATATCTAGCTGTGGAATAACATTTACAAGACTCAACTTTAGATCTGAGTTACATGGCGGGGGAGGGAGAAGAAAGCCAATTTTTAAGAACAATCTTACTTGTCTGGTGGGACTCACGCTTCATCTCAAACACAAATGTGCTATTAAGTGAATCTAAAATAACTGATACAAATCTCTCTGCTGAGCCAGTGGGAAATTCCAACCTTTATAAGTTGGGAAGTGCTAAACCAGCAACCTTTTAGAAAAGAGTATCTATCTTTTTGAGCTGTTTCTGGGGAATTGCATAGAAAACATTCTGAAAACAAAAATACTTCCCTATTTTCCAGGATCTGTTTTGCCAGCTTGATATGAGGCTGCCCAGGACAGATATTGTCAGGGCTTGAAGTGTTTTCAGAATTATATTCACAGTTAAAATGTTTTCCAATATGGTGTTTGAACATCAAAATCAAAACAGCCCTTGAGGAGATTGAAAAAAAAAAAGAAGAGAAAAAAGAAAAAGCATTCCCTAATTTTTCAGTCCCTGTAAAATGTCTAAAGGAATTTATTTTCTCTGCCAACATTCCTATCACTTAATAATTTGACAGTCCTTTCTGAAAAATGTCTTTAGGAGATTTACATTTAGAAGAACTAGGCACAATGTTTTGATTGACCACAGTAAGGTACAAAGTGACATATTCTGATTGATTTTAGACAGGGAAGAAAAACCATATGCTAAATGTTTCGGTCTTCTCACAGATGGAAAGAGTAATTATTGGTCAGGTCCCAGGGGTTTCAGAAATGGTTAAGCACCCAAAGCCTCATTTTCTAGTAAAATCTTTGAGTCATTCTTCTGACGATTAATTCAACTTTTCAAAAAGCTACTCTGTGGTAACTTTCTTTGAATAAAAAGTCAATGACAAAATCTAAAATTAATTCATTTAACTTGTATTTTGTCAAAACTGTCAAAAGATAACTAGATTTAAACAAAGAAAAGTAAAAATTTATACATGAAAAATCCAAGAAAGACTATTTTAAAAGTGTTAAGAGTGTTTGGGGCATATTTCTAATTTGGGGAGCCTTTTGTGGACTGAATGTTTGTATCCTTCCTGAATTCACATGTTGAAGCCGTAACCCCCCACTGTGATGATATTTAAAGATGGAGCCTTTAGGAGGTAATTAGGATTAAATGAGGTCATGAGGGTTGGGCCCTCATGATGGGATTAGTGTCCTTATAAGAAGAGATGCCAGAGAGTTTACCCTCTCTCTCTCTACATGCAATGAGAAAAGGCCATGTGAGCACATAGTGAGAAGGCAGCCATTTGCAAGCTAGGAAGAGAGCCCACATCAGAAACCAACCTTGCTGGCGCCCTGGTCTCAGACTTCCATCTTCCAGAACTGTGAGCAATAAATTTCTGTTGTTCAAGCCACCCGGTCTCTGCTATTTTGTTACAGCCACCCAAGCTGACTAATACAGAAGCCATACCCCAGAAGAACGTGTGATGCTCCAACACACATTTTTTATTTTGTTTTATTTTAATTTAATTTATTTTATTTTATTATTTTATTTTATTTTGTTGGTTAAAAATATTCATGGAGTACAAAGCAAATTGTCACTATTCGTGCCTAAGATAAGATGGCCAGATCCATACTGGCAGCATGCCCATTACCACAAATTGTGATTGTACCCCATGTCCCCACCCAATTATCCACCCAATTATCCCTGACCTCTGACCTCATCTCCCCTTCCCCTTACTCCACTTTGTACCCCTAGGTATGTATCTCCCTCTGCAAGTCCAATGCACCACTGTGGTCTTTCTTTTCTTCCTTCTTTCTCTCTTAGTTCCCACTTATGAGTGAGTACATGTGGTATTTATCCCTCTATGCTTTGCTTATTTCAATCAACATAAGTTTCTCCAAGCTCATCCATGTTGTTGTGAATAGGAGAATTTCATTCTTTTTTATGGCAGAGTAGTATTCCATGGTGTACATATACCACAGTTTCCTTATCTAATCGTCCATCAGTGGACATTTAGGTTGGTTCCATATTTTGGCTATTGTGAACAGAGCTGCAATGAACATGGGAGTGCAGGTATCCCTTCGACATGATGATTTCCATTCCTTTGGATATATACCCAGAAGTGGGATTGCTGGATCATATGGAAGATCTATCTGTAGTTGTCTGAGAAACCTCCATACTGTTTTCCACAGTGGTTGTACTAATTTACAGTCCCACCAACAGCCAACACACATTCTTTAGCAGACATCTTTCAAGGTGTACCTCCCTAGCCCACATCCCTACTGCTGAAACCTGATCCCCTCCACCCAACGTTATGGGTGAGACTCCCTTGCCCACAAATGACTGTCCTGTATGTAGTCCCCCTGCCAACTGCTGCACTGAGCCATATTGGAGCCTGAGGCAAAAGGAAACTTTGGTAATAATGATCCTGTATTATTTAAAATTTTGTATTTTGTTCATTGCAAAATTTTGTGCATCAATTTTTTTTTGGTAGCTGTCCAGTATAAGGAACAATATCAATATTAATTTTTAAAAATATTGCATTGAAGTATTATTTCTGTGGATTATTGATATTTTTAGCCATGTCCTTAAATTTCCTACCTGAGACAGGACTTCACTTGCTTCAGCCTAGTCCCAGCCCTGCCAGTGAAGCTAAGCATTCCATGAATTTGGAAAATGATCTAAGACAAATTTGTCAAGTACTCTTAAACTGGCAACCCCGAGACAGCATTTGTCCTGCAGACTGTGGCCATGTTTGCTTTTGCCATTAATATTGCTTAATTTCAATGCTGTGAAGCAAGAAACACTCTGCATTCTGTCACTGTCCCATCACTCTCTTTTCATTTGAATGTGGCTCAGCTCCTGAAGGCCTTTGGGCCTGACTCTGGCCTAGTAGGTGGGACTAGTCACTGGGCATGAGAATGTGCAGCCTGGGACCCTGTGAGCCTACCATATTCTGCACATGCATAAACATGCAGAAAAAGCCCAACTGCAGAAAGAAAAATGAAGTGAATGTGCAGAGAGAAGCAAAATAGAGAAACCAAGAGTCCCCTAAGAGAGATAAGAGTATGAGCTTGACTGCTGACTTTGAAATTCCTGTTCCTGTCACCCGAGGGCAACTCTAATTCTACCATTAGTTTCTACAGCTTGGGCTTCTGATACCTGGAAACTAGCAATCATTAACCATGTCTTCTTCTTTTTTTTTTTTTTGTCTTTTTGGTGACCGGTAAGGGGATCGCAACCCTTGGTGTGGTGTCACCCACACCGTGCTCAGCCAGTGAGTGCACCGGCCATTCCTATATAGGATCCGAACCCGCGGCGGGAGCGTCGCTGTGCTCCCAGCGCCTCACTCTCCCGAGTGCACCACGGGGTCGGCCCATTAACCATGTCTTCTAATGAGGAAAACGAGTATTGTCTTTCTTACCTTCTATTTACCTCAAAATGAGTAGATAAGCAATTCACCAAATAAAATCTGCCCTGGAATACAGAGTCCCTGATCTGTAAAAACAGCAGCCATTTGAAGGGAGGAATGATCTTTCACACTACAGTCTTTGTTGTGCGGTTCATAACCCCTCCCACGTCTCATAGTTAACACTTAAAAACTGGTGAGCACAGAAAGTCTGGATGAAGACAGCCTCCAGGAGCTATAAAGCAAGCTACCCAGGCCCGTGCTGTGAATTATTGTTGTTATAATTATTCAGAATCGATTTTAATCAGGAAACAACACACCCATTTAAATAAAATAAAAATAAAAGCACCAGAAAGAAAGCAAAATTTGATTCCAAGAAAAACTGAAGACTTCACCCTTTACAAAGAAAATCTAATTCTGCCAAAATTTAGTACATTTTTCATTTAATTTTTCTCTGATTTATGACTAAATCTCCCAGGTACCAATGGCATATAAAAAACCATTAACTCTGTGGAGGCAATTGTTAGTTTTTATAATAAAAAATGCATACTGCTTATACCATTATTGCTTAGGAAATTAGAGAACACAGCTTCTAATACTCTGTGCGTGAAATACTGTAGCAAACCACTTAACTTGCAATAATAGAGTATTGACTGGGTACAGTGATATGTGAGACACAGCCACAGTCAGATTAAGCTACTATCACACTGTGCTAGATAGAGCCTCTCTTATAAAACATTTACTCCACCTTAGCCAAAGAATTCCAAACAAGGCCGAAGAGGCTCTACCTGTAAAATATATAAATATATACTCTTCTCACTTTGTTTTTAAATATTTAGTTAAAATACTGAATTATTTTCTCCTCCTATCTACAAAATCTTTAGAACTTTGTAATACTGAACCTTTGTGTTAAGCTATACCTGAATAAAGAAGTGTTTCTGAGGCTAATTTCGTATTTACCAAAGATAACCATCATCCATAAGGCTTGGGTTACCATCTGCAGGTCTTGAAAGAATGACAGAACAAGTCTAAGAGCTTTAAAATGACATTCAAGTGAGCTATACTAGCCCAACTGTATTAAAAGTGTACAAGCACAGCAGCCACCGAGGTGAGCTGAGACCCACATGGCACCAAGGCTCAGTCTTAGTCCCGGAGGAAGTGCCCCCAGGCCAGCAGCCACCAAGGTGAGCCCAGATCTGCTCAGCACGAGGGGCTCAGTCTATGGCCATGGAAAGCTGGAACAGGAGCCAAGGTGGTGTAATACAGATACCACCACACCTTCTGTCACCACAAGGACAATTCATCACCACAGTAGCAGCCAGGGCCACTCTTGCAACCTGCCACTTACTTGACTACTTTGATAAAGAAGAGTCTGCAGTAGAGCCTGCAAATAGAGGAGGAAGTCTTTATCCTCATAGCCAACCCCAGAGAAATAGAAGAAGCAAATCCTCTACCAGATGACCAAACATCAATGAAAAAATACTAGAGCCACAACTAGAAAAAAAAAAAAAAAAAAAGCATACAAGCACACAGGCTCTCTCTGAATGCAGACTGCTCACTCTCTTACACACACACACACACACCATACAGCGCGCGCACACACACACACACACACACACTCACCTACACATAGACTTTTCCTTATTCCCTAGTTAATCTGCTGAAGCCATCCAGCATATTACACACTGACAGGATATGATAAGATATCTTCTGGTCACTGTCACTTCTCTTGAATGGACACTGGACAATTTAGTCTAAAGCCTTTCTTTTGCATCCCAAAGATGAGAACTATTGGTATTGTGGACAAATCCTGAGCATTTTTGCCAAATGAGCCTAAATAACAAAAAAGAACAAACGACAACCTGGAAAATGTATTCAGATTATAGACCAGAGGAGGAAAATCCTCAGTGGGTATAACCCAAAAACATAAAAAGACAGGCATGCCCTCAAAACACTCCTCCTGTCTTACCACTAATGGTATTACACCATTGACTCCAGGTTTATTCATCGACAATAATCACGAAAATATGAGCCTTTGGAACATATTGTTGGTGGACAACTTTTTATGGTTCTCTCACATTTCTGCAAGTCTTCTGAGATCAGGCATTGACAGTTTTTTTTCTGGACTATCTCATCAAGGATGTTTGAACAGCCAACAGTCTTGGAAGACAAAGGTAGTGTCTCCCTCTGGGACAGAAGGCAGATTTGTTTCCTGACCAGTGTGAGAAAGTAAATGTCTCCCTCTGAGGCAAAGGTTCGTTAGGTTTGCTAACAGCCTCTTTAAAAATTAGAGTTTCCTAAGTTTGGGATTCCTCATCTGTAACATAAACCCACTGCATGTGCAGTATTCACTAAGGCCCACCTCTGCATCATCCTGTGGAACTTAGGGAACAGGAGAAACCAATGTAAACATGAAGCTCATACTGACTGCTGAGCTATGAGCGATGGAAGTTCTTTGTCTCTGACCCAAGAGTCTCGCATCTTCAGCCAGCATCCATAAAACTGTCGCAGGCTGACTTGTTAGCCTGCAACTAGGATAAAATTTCAGACTTTCACAGTTCTGCAGACTCACCAAACTTGCCCAATTAACATGTAACTTGAATATAAACAATCCTTCTCTCGTATGAAGAACAAATTGGTTGTCTCCTGAATTTCAGTAATTCTAAGCTGTACTATCTCTCCCCTTCCCCCTACCCTGCCACCACTGTCATTCCCAGGTGAATGCCTCACACATACCCATAAACTGATGTGTCAGCTAGATTCGCCCCCACACAAAATTGCTATCCTTCTCTTGATCCAACTGCCTCCATAGGTGTTCTTAGCCTCCCTCCAGCTAGTGCTGATGGCATCTATTTTGTGCATGCCAGTGCCCATGCAAGAGCAGGGTCTCCAGATAATCCTCCAAGATGTCGATTTCAACAGTGCCCAAACTGTGTTTAGAAAATCCCGCCTCTTCAATATTGTTCCATATCTGAACACCTAGGCCCTGAAGCTCCACTGCGAAGGCACAGAGTCCCTAAAGCCTCTTATTTAAAAAAACAAAAAATGAAACAAAACAAAACAAACCCCAGCAATTTCTGACCACTGCCCATTAACCAATGAATTCTCAAACCCTACTTCTTGTGCTGTTTTGTAACAAAATTCAATTCAAACTAAAAATCAAAAGTTCTTATATCAAAGGATACAGACAGATTCTGGGTGAGTGTCTGAATCCCCTGTTCATCCTCTTGGTGGTTCTATTGCAAACCCTTTTAGTTTACAAGAGAACTGGCTGGTTAGCTCAGTTTGTTAGAGCACAGTGTTGATAACACCATGGTCAAGGGGTTCCGATGTCTGTACTGGCCAGCCACAAAAAAAAAAAAAAATTATAAGAATATCTACCAACCAAGAATCAGAGAACTATGCCAAAGAAAATGGAGCACAACTTGGGTAAATACTGTAGAAGAAAATGGAGAGAGGAAGAAAAAGATAAAAATAAGTGGCCCAGACTTAAAAGACATGGGAAGTATGCATGTAGGCACTGAACAAGTTCCTGGCAAAAAGAACAAGATTGTCAAGGTCATCTTCAGCCTTGAACAGCTCTGTCTAGGGCAATAGTTCTTTGCATATGAGCCCCAGGCTTTGAAACTGGTCAAGCTTTTATCTAGATGGCAATGCTCCTTTGTGTATGTAAATATGCTAACTGGTACTATGAAAAGTGGTGCTTCACATGCCAAACCTAGTGGACTAGATTAATTGCTCAAAATGGAGCTAACCAAAAACTGGGTTTTGCTATCTTTTATTTTTCTGTCTTCATCCTCCAGAAAAGAAAATGTAGACTTGCAAAGAACAAGAAAATCATCTATATTACACTGCCCCCCAAATTTCACATTTGGTCCTGCCATCAAAGCAAGGATTTAGAAGCACTTTTCCTAAACCAATAACTAAGTGGTGTCTGCCAATTTCTCCAAGAACTGGGCTTTTTTAACAAGCCATTCCACTACTTTTATCCCTTTTGTCCTTTAAAATGAGAATAAGAGAAACTGGGTGAATGGTACATTGTCACCAGGGATGTCATGGGGTAAAAGGTGTGTAATGAACTGTTAAAAACAATTATTTTTTTTTTAAATGTGGCTTTTCAAGTCACAGAGTTTTCTGAGGAAAATCCACAAATTAAAAAAAGTATCATCTAGAAAGCTGACAGTTTTATAAATTGGTCCATAAAACAGTAATGCTTAAATTTTTTACTCACCTTGAAATAGTTTAGTTTTGACAGAAATTGTCCAAGTAGCAAGTCCTCTATTTCTATGAGGAAAGTGATAAACATATAAAGTGTAGGTAGGACCAATTTTTGCAAAAAGAAAAAAAGGAACTAAGTTACTTCCAGAGAAGAATGGACTGACATCTAAGACACTTAGCAGTGGTTTCCTTGATGGGAGTTTCTCAGAAAGGCAGCACCATCACATAGACCTCTGAATCTTTCCACTGCCCGAGTCCATTTCCATAACTCCAAGTGAGATAAATGTTCTGACTAGGCATGATTGAAGAAGAAAACTTCTATCCAACTCTTATCCTGAAAGAGGAATTTCTAAAAAATGTCTCAACCTTGTGAAACAGATTCTCCCAAGCCTGCATCTACTCCCTGGGAGAAGTCAAATGACTATGGAAGTGCTCAGTGTTCTGAGGGACTGTATGTCATGAGGTCAATAGCACAGGTTTGAGGGAGGCCAGGCTCAGGTTGACCTTCGGAAAGTTATCAGATATTCCTGAAGCCTGATCTCTGCATCTCTAAAATAGGGGTAATAATACACCACACACATCCTCCATGAGATAAAACTTTGATGAGTAACTGTAGGGAAAGTGAAAGTAAATGGTCAGTGTCCCTCAAATGTTCAGAATCTTGCTGAGCATTTGATATAAATATGCATGTGTGCCCAGGTGTTCCTTGGTTATTGTCTGATATAATTGTGCATGTGCACCCAGATGTTCTTTCCTCCTGACTCGCACCCAGGTGTCCTGGGTTATCAGACTTGAGTATAAAGGACGAATGGCTCTGATCCACAGCTCCCCACCCCAGATGTGCCTGGAGGGACCATGAGGAGGCTGCTACTGCTGCTGGAGGCTATTGCTGCAAGCTGTTGCTGCCAGGGCCCCCAGGACACTCTGGGAGGCCACCACCACTGCTGCTGGAGGCTGCTGTAAGCTGCTGCTGCTGCTGCTAAGGAAGCTGAGGACTGAGCTCATGTTGTCTGCCAATGGCTCCTGGGATCTTTCTCAATTACCTAGCTCATGGACCTGCATGTAAGGGGTCTGGTGACCCAGTCTGTTCAATGGGTTTGAAGGGTCTGAGCCCCAGCCTGACACCAACCATAGCATATTATAAGTATAATATATGAAATAGAACTGAGGTGCATAGCAGAACTATCACAGGTATCAAAAAACTTTAATAAGCACCGCCATGGAACAAGACTACTTTGATTGTAGTGAGATATAAAAAAAATCCTGCAGAAGAAAAGAGAGAGGCTAAAGATGAAAACAGTTGCCTATAGCTTCTCCTTGCAGGGTATCTGCTTTACTTATCCAGTCTCTAGAAGCTCCTGAGGGTTCACCTCCTTCCCTGAACAGGAGCTGACAAGTGGTAGAAAAGGACATTCAGAACAGCAGCTGTAGGTCCTGTAATCAGCACTGGCTGAGAAGATCTAAAACCTTGCCCTGGCTCTGTGCTGACTAGCTGTGCCTGGGGCACTCGCTTAACCTTTCCAAAACCCCAAATCCTCAATCATAAAATGAGAGATTTGAATGCTGTAGTTTCTAGAAGGTCTACTAGAGCTAAGGAAAAGCATTCTAAATGTCCACAATTCCATTCAATCCAACACTCAGCTAGTCTAAAAAGGATTGCGAGTCAGGTTAGCATTCCCCTGGAGAAATCCAGCTTACATCCCAGGGAACTCATGCCTGGCTTGGCAATGAAAATCTGAATTCACTGGGCTGGGCATCCAGGTGACCCACATTTCAGTATAAATGCTTCTGTAGTGCCAAGGGCTGCATGCGGCCTGGAACTGGAAAGGAAGAGATTAAACTGAAGGCAAAAACACCTGCCTCAAAGCCTGTAGGGAGCTCTAACCATTCTGACAGGCCATTTGTGGTAATTGTCCTGTCTTATCCAATAAACCAGCTATTCAAGTACCAAGAGGTTGATGCCTCCTGTCAGTTGACCGTAATTCCAATCGCCTCCATCGCACATATAGGTTCTATTTGCATCGCACCTGTACTGCCACTGAACAGGAGAGACCCATTAAACTATGATTAGCACATATGCCACCTAAATCTGACAAACGGCTGTTCTCAATGAAATCAAAGAACTGTGTTAGGGAAGGCCAGAAGATCACGTAGATGCGGGAGGGTAGTCCATAATGACATTGAGAATGTGAGACATACAAAACTAAATCTAAAAGAAATATGTCTTGTTAGTTGCATTTTCTATTGCTATTGATAGAGGAAGAACTTTGATGGTGCATGTTCAGACAAAGAAGAACATTTTATTTTAAAACCTCACTAGTAAGTAAAGTGACAAAGGAAGAGAGAGGATCATGTGGTTTGACTTAAATAAGAACGTCAATTGCCAAGGCACCTGGACATTAGCATCTGGATGAAACATCATCGGGGTATTGAAACTCAAAACACAAATACAGACAAGGTCATTGCAGTAACTCATGCATCATCTCTGTAACTATATTAGTTAGGGCAATGCCAGCTGCTTTTAAAAATAAAACTGTGTCCAGTGAACATGTTCCTGGTAAGCAGGCCACACTCTTCACGTGGACATTTAGAGAACCAGGATCCTTCTATCTGTGGCTCTGTCAATTACTTGACCTCTAGAGTCTCCTGTATCCAGTTGACAGGCAGAGGAAAGGAGAGTAGAAGATATATTGGCTTCTTAAAACTCTGGCCCAGGATATAACTTCTACTCTTTTGCAAGAATAGTCAGTCACATGGCTGCATCTGTATGCAATGAAGCCCAGGAAATACAGTCACTAGGTGAGCAGTTTCTTCCCAAGGTGATTCTCCTATACTGTGGAAGGGGCAGCATTTTGGGGGACAATTAGTCTCTTCTACAATCACATATTATTTCGTACAAATGTGTCTACTTTGGAGTTGTTTTGAGATTTCAATGACTTTAGCTGGTACTTTATCATTAACTAGAAATGTTACATCACATCTTCCCACTTCCTCATTGTTAGTAGTTTCATATGGTTATCATGGTGAATTTGTTTTTCAGGACATTGGAGGAGATCTGACCAGACAATAGAGATGTCTCACAGTGTACTATTAGGAGCAGGCATATGGTACAATTGCCTTTTTATTGAGTAAAGAGAAACTGTTAACATCTTCACTTTTTGGTCTCTGCTTCCAAGCTTTATACCCAGTATAGTGACAAGCTGCTCATAGTATCTAACTCTGCCTCAGGAACTTGGATCATGATGTTGAGTCCAAAGCCAGCTTTGCCATCAGCATCAAGAGTTGATGGCTCAGGCCAAACTCAGGGCTTTAACTTATGCCTATTTCAACTGTGGGACAGGAGTATACAGGATAGTCAGAGGCTGTAGTCAAAGATGATAGTCAGATGGCATGTGAGTGAAAGAATGAGATGCATTAAAAATGCCTTACTCTGCATATCTAATAAAATCACAAACTCCTATTTGGCTTACATTTCTTATTCAAATTCTTGTCTGTTCTGCCACCCTTAGGAGTGATGGGGCTCCCATGGATGGCTGGACTTTTGTGAAAAAAAAAATCACAGAGTCATAAATGTAAAACTAAAACAAAACAACAACAAAAAAACCCCCAAAACTTGTCATTTATAAGAACTGCACTGAAGGAAGCAGGAGATCATTCACCAGCCAGGTGATAGGAATTACCACTCCTGAGTTCCTTACCACATTAAAATGATAGTGTCCCTTTTGTCCCTGAGTATGACTAAGATCCCCATCAAGATTTGTCTTATGAACAGCAGATATATGGTAGCTTATGTCATTCACGTAGGGAAGATGAGACCAAGTGACATTTATTAGGGGAGTAAAAGGCAGATCGTGTAATCATAAGTTAATAAACTTCAAAGAGACTGTTTAAAAGTTGTTCTGATAACATTTGTTTCCATGAGATCATAATATGTGTGCTATAAAACACAGCATCTATGAGTTGCAGCTTTTGTCCTGGGGAGAAAATCATTAAGGATCTCATCTTAGATTCTTAACTTCTAAAATGCTTGATGTAAACTTCTGTTGATTATGGAGACTCTGATTTCCTAGTCAGCATCCACCAAAAGCAGCAACAGAAAATGTCTTTGTAGCATCGTTCTGCTGACTTATGAACCCTACTCCGCCGACTCTCATCTGCTTCTAGGCACAGCTGTTTTCAAATAGAACAGTGCTTTATGCAAACAGTGCCAGCCTGGCCTCAGAGCAAGAAAGCCCAGAGTAGAGAAATTGAGAAATCAGTATTTTATACTTGGAGCCAAGAATTTGGACCATCACCTGTGATTTCAGATACCTGTGATTCTATATGGCCTGTTCTTCACTGAAATAGACTGCCTGAAGCAGGTCTTAGAGAGATATTATGGCAACCCAGTTCTCTGGGACCTTACTAACTTCTATCAGCCTGCCAAGAAATGAGCAAATTGAAGGATAATGAAAAAGTTGTGGCCTGTACACTGCTTCCTCTCCCTTTGCCCAACCTCAAGGAGAAAACTGCACCCAAATTGATAATTACAAGATTGGAATCCATGTAAGTTTTTTGTTGTTGTTGTTTGTTTGCTATCGAGTTCAACAGTGCAGCATTTCTATTAAACAAACAAAAAATAAATAAATGTAATGAATCTACGCTGTAGGATACTTGGAAAAGAGTAAAATTTCAGAGCCAATAGGATATGAGCCATCAACAAGAGCAAGGCCTTTGGAGAAACTAAGAGAAACAGATCCCCTAAAGAGCAACACTCCCCTTGGGACCTAACAGAATGTTTCACAGTAATCAACCTCCTCCACTCAGCTTAATGCCGATGGCACCCAGCTGCTATAATCCTACATCTTCCAGGAAGACTTCCTAAGGCCAGGATTTGATCCATAAGGCCAAGTATAAATTGTAGTGTTTAAGAGAAAAGGCTCTGGAGTAACTCTGCCTTGGTTTATATAGCAGGGCTTCACCATGTCCTGTATGAGAGTAAATTACCCAGTTCCTATTAAGCCTAATTTACATGTGGGACTAAAAGGGTTAAAGAAATATACTTTTTAAAAATGAACAGTGGTTATCTCTGGATAGGTAGATTAAACATCAGATTATTTTTATTTAAGTTATGTGCAGTTTCTAGAAATTTCTACAAGCATACATTATTTTTAATAAGAAAAACAAACATGTTCTATAACAATAAACTTAATTAAGGAAATTAGAACTTAAATAAAATAATGGTTATAATGGAGTAATTCTTGATGAATCCAAACAATAGTTAGATCCCAACTTTTTTCCTCTATAGCTACGTATTTTAAAAATGTCAAAAGTCAATTTAAAAATCAGTTGATGAGCTTAATATTAAATAAAAGCAAACAAAGTCACCGCACAGTGTGATGCACGAATTTAAATACATCACCTCCCCCATCTCCCACTTGGTCATTTGATTTCATTCCTCTAGGCAGTGGCTGGCACGGTGGTAACTGGTTCCCTTGATGGTCCCATGGTGCCTCCTGCACCAGACTTAATGTTATAATCCAGATATATACTTCCCAAGTTTACCACAAACTGCCCTTCTGAAAGTTTCCAGCAAAATGAAACATTCTGCTGGACTGTTTTAAACAAGTTATTGAAACACAGAAAGGACATTGTTTCAAAGTTTTAGTCTGTTCCAAGAACCCTGTTGAGATTCTTGGCTCGTTCTCTGACAACCCTGATACAAAATTCAACTGAAAGAGACAGTCCCACTTCATGACGGCTGACTGAGCAGAGAGGGTACATCAGCCAACCTGATCATTAAGGAACTTCTGGAAGATAAAAAGCACATGTCATAAGATTGATAGTGAACTCCCAAAGAACTGAGAAACACACAACTCCATGTAGACAAAAGAGAAGGCCAACAGAACTACAGGATAATGCCGAAATAAGAGAAATGGATACAGGGGGCAAAACATCAAATCACATAATCATTAGTGAGAAAATCAACTAAAGTGCTGGGAAAAATTGCATTGGTCCCTGCTTTCAAAGTGATTTCCATATATTTTGAAGGACAAGCCTCAAATATATCATTGTAAATAAACTGGAAAATATGCCCCCAAAAGACAATGCAAGTGAGCACTGGAACACTAGCTGTGCTGCATGAAACTCCTGGCATCCCACAGTGAGGCGATTCATGCACCTAAAGAGAAGTCTACAGAACTAAGTGTTTCTCTATTCATCTGTCCTCCATAGCTGTAGAGCCAGAGATTCTGTAACCATAACTGAATTATCTATCCTTTTAAAGAATGTCTATTTTCACTTCTGCTGAAGAAATACATTCTAACTACTAGTACTTACCAATCTAGACTCCAATTTATAAATATAAGCAAAAACCCCAAAATAACAAAATTTATGAGAAAAATTAAAAATATGAAAGAGACATTAAGCTGAAAAGTACATAACAAATGCCTGTAAACAGAGTTTATAAGCAATTTTAAATAGAAATTTAAATGTATAATAATTATCTTCAAGAGACTTGATGGGATATTACAGCTATAAAAGAGCAGATGTTAGAAAAGCAGTAGCCAGAATCTGCAAATTAAAAATATGATTGCAAAGATTTTTTTAAAATAACAACAAATAAATGAACTAAATGCCAAAATGGACATCAACTAAAACTGAATTAACAAGTTGGAAATCTATCAAATATACAAAATGATACAAATTATAAGAGAAGTGACAAGAGTCATGAAAGATATGTCTTAGAAAGCCAATATCTGACTACCATGAGTTTTAGAAGAAAGGAATAAAAAATATGCAGAAGGAATATAATGAAAGAAATAAAAATAAATTTTCCTTGACTTAAAGAAACTCTTCATAAGAAAAAACTCAATGTGGGAAAGAGAGCTAGTTGCCCATCAATACTCATTCTCTTTCTTTTTTAATAGAACCCCTGAAAGTTTTAGCTCATCTCAAAAGACCTAGCGAAAGAATAATTTCTCTTCCTCTCTTGGAAATTGCTCATGTGACAAAATTCTGACCAATAAGGTGTGGACAGAAGTGATATGCATAACTCATGGGCCATGCTCTTAAGGAAATGAAGGATACTTCACACTTTTCCTTTGTCCTACCCATGGACTGTAATATAGATGTGATAAAACAGACATTTTAGACCAGTGGTTGGCAAACACATCTGTGCCCATTTGTTTAAGTATTGTCAAGGGCTGCTTTGTACTGGGTGGCAGAGTTGAGAAGTTGCAACAGAGGCTTTCTAGTTTATAAGGCCTAAAATATTTATCACCTGTCCAGTTACAGAAAAAGTTTGCCAACCCCTGGTTAAAACGTTTAAAAGACTGACAATACTATGTGTTGGTGATAATAAGAAGCAACTGGAATTCTCAAGCATTGCCAATTGTAGTGTAAATTGTTCCAAGCTCTTTTCAAAACTATTTGATAGTTTCTAATAAAACTAAATATACAGGTGCCCTGTTACCCAGGAATTCCATGTCTTTGTATATTCCCAAGATAAGTATACATATCTACTAAAAGACAAGTTCAAGACTGCTCATAGCAGTTTTATTCATTATAATACAGAATGGATAAACAAATTGTGATACATGCATACAATGAAAAACTACACAGAAATGAAAAATAAAAAATTACTGTTATACCCAATACATGAATGGAACTCCAAGACATACTAATGAGTGAAAGACAGACACAAAAGAGAATTTACTGTATGATTTCATTCACTTATGTGTAGTTCAAGAAATGGAAAAATTAATTTATGATAATAGAATTCAGAACAGTGGACACCTGTGGAAGGTGAGTATTGACTAGGAAGGGCATGAGGAATACTTTTTGGGGTGATGGAAAGCTCTATAACTTTATCCTGGAGGTAAGGTTAAGCAGGTACATACATTTGAAAAAAACTCATCAAGGTATGCACTTAAAATTTGTGAATTTTATTGTATGCATGTTATAGCTCAATAAAACAAAAAGAAAGAAAGCAGAGGTAAGCAAAAAAAAAAAAAAAAAACAATGTGTATTGTAGTACATATAGAATAATCATTGTTTAATTTTGTCAAAGCAGCAAACCATAGGATTAAACAGTTCCCTGAAAAAATACAGCTTTGGGCTGGCCTGGTGGCGCGCTCGGTAGAGTGCGGCGCTTGGGAGCGCGGCGGTGCTCCCACGAGGGTTCAGATCCCATATAGAGACCGGTCCGCTCACTGGTTGAGCGCGGTGCGGGCGCGACACCAAGAGTTGCGATCCTGTTGCCGGTCGCGGTACGGGCGCGACACTGAGGGTTGCGATCCCGTTACCGGTCACGAAAAAAGACAAAAAAAAGGAAAAAAAAAAAAACGAAAAAATACAGCTTAAATATGTAAAGGCTAGAATAAGAGTTAAGGACTTCTAAAATAAATGAAAATAAATCAATTAAAGCAATATTCAACAAATATTGCAGTGTTTATTGAAAAAAATTCGACACCAAATATGTACACAGTATGAGTCTATTCACATAAAATTCAAAAAGAGATTTAAAGTATGTACATTAAGAATGCACGCTTAGGTGGTAAAACTACATAGGAAAACAGGGAAGTCAGGAAAGTAGTTAACCTTAGGCAGTACTACAAAGAGTTGTGATGAGGAAGTGGTGGGGTGAGGGGCTTCCGGCATGTTGGGAATGTCACTACTTGATCTGTGTGATGATCATACTGATGTTCACTTTATTACTGTGTTGAATTATACATATGTTTTAAACACTTTTTTCAATGTGTGCTTTATTCACACAAGAAAAAGTTTTAAAATGAAGTAAAGATATACAGGATTTGCATACCAAGCTTCATTCACTGTTACACAAGTGTTCTTTCTTCATATATGTGTATAAGCATGAATATTACATACTTATAGATACGATTATACTATATACACGAATTAAATATATAATATATATTTCACATACATATATGTATGTCCTACACAGAGAAAATGCATTCTATTCAAATGCCCATAAGACTTTTATTTAAAAAGTCTACCACATACTAGGCTGGGATGATTTCATCATGGTTATGGATCAGTGATGGCTGTGGGTTTCCGTTCTTTCATTTTCCAGGATGGAGTTTGTGTGTGTGGTCATAATGTCATTATTTAGCGGGTGCATGGTAAGGGGAGGGAAGATAACTCAGCTTTCAGTTCATATGCTGCAAAACACAAGGAATCACATCCATCCACATTTGATGTAGAACAGTGCATTAGCCAGAAAACCTGGACTTTGACTTGGATGTAGTAACAAGTATTCTGGATTCTTGTATTCTGGATTGCCTTTCTTAGGGAGTAATACGAGAAGAAATGTGCTCTTAGACATTTGGTAGCCAGAAAGACCAGGACAAAGATGGCTGGCAGGTCACTAAAAATCTATTACACCTCCCCCAGAGAGTAGAGTTGCCTCAGGGAAGTGGCTAGCCAGCCAGGGACATTTCTCAGTTGCTCTGACCATTAGTGGCAGTCACATGACTAAGTTCCAGAAAATAGAATATGAAAAAAATTGATGACTAATACTTCCAAATCTGTCAGATAAAAACCTCCCACATGGTACTCCATCTGTATTCTTTTCACCTTACATCTGGCTAGAATGGAGATGATCCCCCAGGGTGACCTTAAAAACTATTTGTTAAAGATGAAAGTTTCCATCAACCCAGGTCTCTGAATAACTGTATGGATGCAGGCCACCACCTCCAAGTGTCTCACCTACACAAAACTATTATGTGAGCAAGGAAGAACCTTCTGTGGTATTCGAGCCATTATTTATTTGGGGCCTATTTGTTAGAACGGTTAGCCTACACTAATTAATGCAGGGAACAATACTAGAGCCTACCCCACTGTGTAGTTTGGGGGATTAAATGAAACCATGAAAGAAAGAGCTTAGCAAGTGCCTTGAACATCATAAGCACTAAGTGTGCGTTAGCTTAGTAAGTACCCAGGAAATCATCACAAGGAATTTAGTGCCTTCAAAATGATTACGTTTCAAGAGATGAGCTCTTGAAAATAAAGGAAAGTGATTGATGACAGTTTTCTCTGTCTATTTCTTCCAGCTAATCACTCTTTCCTCCAAAGAATCCTCTGGACTTGGTTATATGCATGTGAGTAGCACAGTAGGCATCCAAAGCACATTTAAGCAATAAAGCTGTGAAACTAGCTCAATATGCCAACCATCAGGGACAATGATGGGCCAGCTGGAGACTCTGAGATGAGTCCCTAACACCAGTGAATAGAGGGTGGGAAATCATATGTAAATATGTGTGTAAAGGTAAAGTTCTTTTCTTGCTTTCTCCCCTTCTCCTTGCAGCAAGCACCTGGGTGTATGCACACACACACACACACACACACACACACAGACATGAGGATAGATTGCTGCTCTGAAAGGAGTATTGGTGATTTTATTGATGAGTCTTTCAAATCATCACCCAAACAAAATAAGCTGTTCACTTCACAGCTGGAGTCAAATGGAGTGATGACAGTTGTCTCGCCCTTCCCTGATGATAAATGAGCCTTCCCCTCCTTACTTGGGTCCTTGACCCAAATTCACAGTTATTCCAGTGACCCAGGCAGACCTTTGAGAAGAAAAAAGCCACACTCACAAATGCCTAATGAAGCTTGTCTTGACTATTACCATTGTAACCTGTCATTCTAACTATAATTGATTTTCTAAAGTAGCTTTTTTTATATAATCATCCTAGCAGACAAAAACACCTAATAAACAAATTAAACATCTCTCTGTCTCTCTCTTTTCCACATTCGCCAGCCCTATTTTCCCATGCCTATTTAAAACTTTCTATGAAACTTCATATTCCCCTTTTTTGTCTTGAAAGCAAACTAATGAGTGTCTAGCCTTTTATAGGGTCTTTGGTAAAAGGACCTTAGAATCATGTAAAGAAAACTTTTCGACCCCTAGACAATCTTTTTCATTGAAGTATAAATCTCTGTTGATTGAGAGTGACTCTCTAGAAACTTCTTTTAAAATGTTTTGGAAGGCACGTCACAGCTTAGCACGAAAGAACACCATGACCAAATAGCAATATCTATGTAGAAGATGGTGGCATATGAGAACATACTTTATGTATTTATCCTCCCTGAGACTCAAGGTACAGTGACACACAGAAAATTCCAGAAAGCAAGATATCTAGCCTATTGTGTAGACACACATATAAATATTTAAAATTCCAATCCCTCAAAGAAGATAACACAACCACATTTCAAAGCACATTCCCTGAAATTGCTTGTACTTGGTGGTGGTTTCTTACAACCATCTACTTTAAACCCTTTGTGTTACAAAACAGAGAGATAGAATTTAACTTACTTAGGGAAAAAGAGAAAACCAGCTCTTAGAAGTAAGAGCCTGAGGTTTCTATGTTCCTTTCACAGAACCAAACTCCCTGAGAGATCCTCAAGCCTGGAATTCTACTAGATGCCAGGTGCTTTGTGGCTGCCTGATGTCTTTCTTCAACAATGGAAGGGTGGATGTTAACAGCCTGTAGTAACAAGACCCCATTTTTCCCAGAACATAACATCTCAGAAGGACTCCCAGCTACCCAGAGGTGGCAGAGAGTTCCATTTAGTCCCGTCTTTGTGAGGCATGAACACCTGACACAGGATGAAAGTGGAGGAGCCAGCCCTGGGGAGGAAGGGCTTTTTCCCTTTGAAGTTTCTGAACTTTTCTAGGTCTGTGGAGGTCCAAACCACAGAACCAAGGAAACTCAAAAGGAAAGCAACAAAAAAAAGCTACAAATCAAAAGAGCCCTCTCCACTGAACCACTCCTGCTGTTCTGCTTTCATTACGCACCAGCGTCTTCTGAATGGACAGCGGCACCTCAGCCTCCTCGAACAATGTCAACGCATTGTATTGAAGAGTGTGTACAACTTGCAAAGGAGCCGGCTGCCTGCAGGCTAAATGCTCCAGTCTTTTTCCATCTCCCTCCATGCTTTTTTTCTTTGTGGGGCTGAGGGCCCCGGCTGTTTTCTTTGTCCTATGACTACTTGGTTCCTCTGGTATCTGTAGGAACACCATATGGACCACCAGCCCCATCTAATCACACTCGCCCAGAGAGCTGCTCCACAATGGGCACCTTTCTTTGCCCATCTACCATATATATTGTATGAAACATAAACCCACTCTGAGGGAGAAGAAACTTCTGGGGATCATGTAACTGGGTTAACTCACAAAAATGAAGAGCAGGGACAAATCTAGGTTCCGTAGGGCCCAAAGCTTAAACATGGTGGGTGTGATGAGGGAGTCTCTTTAATTTCAAATATGAAATAATGTGTGAATAAAAAAAGAAATCACAGCAAACAGCAAATTTTAAATGCTAACATATGCTACAAATACCACAAGATCCAGAAAAAAAAAAATAATGTTTTTGTTAACTGGCTGGCTGATGATGCTTCTGTAATAACTTTTTCTAACTCCCTTTATCTCTTGCTTATTTGATCACCTCTTCGTAAGAGAATAATTTTGTAACATATTTTTCTATAAGAGAATAAATAGTTCAGTCTTTCTTCTAGCATGGTGGATCAAAATTTATTACTGAAGTTGGGGTGTAGAAAACACACAACATCATGCACAGGCTACTCATTGTTTGTATATTGGTACCCATCATTGCAACTATTAAAATAGGAACTCTGACAAATTATATTTTGCCAAACAAAAGAAAAAATATATAATATATTTACATTACCTAAAATGCATGATCAAATATATTCCTCAACACTTCCATTTGAGTAGACATCGATGAGAACCAAATTCTTTTCTTACAATTTTATATTTCTGATGATTTAAATGTACAAAATTCTCCCAAACCTTCCTCCTCCTCCATTCTTTATATACATTTGATACAGGAGCCAAATATGCTTGTATATTAACTGCATCACACTTTCTCACTCTGTCTTCTCTGTAGGAAATGATTATGGACTTGGGGTGGTAAGGTGGGAGTGCAGAATGGAAACAGAGAGTCCAATCTGGAGGCTCTTGAAGCAGTCTGTGCAAATGATGACAGTGATTTAGGCTAAGATACTAGTGGCAGACACAGGAAGTGATCAGTCTGAGGCATAATAGTATTTCAAAGGTACAGCCAACATGATTTGCTGAGTAGATGTGGTAGGCAACAAAAAGAGGTTAAGGGTGATGCTAAGGAACTAATACGACCATCCTCACACAGGATTTTTCCGAATGCTAATTGAGTTAATGGTTGCACATGTGCCTAGCATGATGCCTGGAACATATGAATGTTAGTTGAATCTAAACTTTCTTCATAATAGTATTAGTCTGTTTCTGTTGCTTATAACAAAATACCTGGAATGGGTATTTTATAAAGAAAACAAAATTATTTGCTTACAGTTTCTGAGGCTAGGAAGTCCAAAGTCCATCCAGCTGTCTCCCATTGAAATATGGTGGAAGCAAAGAGACAGACTCTCCTCTTCTTTTAAAGCCCTCAGAACCATGCCCCTGACCCCCATTTTTAATCCATTCACTACTGCACGGTCCTACAATCCAATCACCTCCTCAAGGCTCCACTTTTCAATTACCATAATAGGATTTCCCACCCTCTTAACAGCCACAGTAGGGGCTAACTTTCTAATACATAAAACTTGGGAGACAATTCAAGCTTCAGTTAGTTTTGGGGGGACATAATTCAATCTACTACAATACCCCAAAACCTTGAAAAGAGAGAATAATACAGCAGACCCTCAATTGTTACTGGCTGGAATGTTATCATGGCAGCAAGCATTTCTGAAAATTTCTCTCGCTATCCTCCACAAATCTGCTGAGGACATGACAGGACAACATACCAACCACATTATATATATATAAAATATTTGGTCCCTGCCACCCTTGTCTCTCCCTAATGCTTCCCTTTTCTACTTCCTTCTCGCTAAAGAATATAGTATAATTTAGCAAGTATTTCCAATATGCCATGTGCAAGGATTTTTGATTGGCATTTAGAACACTGAGTCTAAAGAAACCTTGAAGAGCTTATATACTAGTGGGAGAGATTTAAGTCAGTATTTACTACAAAATAAGGAAATTTTCTTAAACAGCATGGTAAATATTGTCGGTTGGCTGGCTCATACTTATTCTAATTCCCTTTTTCTTTCCTTCCTCCTCTATAGCAGCTAGAGACATAAAAACCCACCTTTCCAGAAATCCTTGCAACTAGGCATAGCCATGTGATACATAGCAGATGTCTCCTGGGAATTCCTGGGAAAATTATCTTTTTCTGCTAGTTCCTGCCTGGAATGCAGGAACACAGTGGTTGGAGTGGCAGCAGCCATCTAGGGACATAAGCAAAAAAGTCAAGAGAATCAGAGACTTTGGCACTGTCATCATGCACCTCTGATCTAATACCAAATATCACATACCCCCAAAATTTTTGCAAAAAAAGTAAGGTTTTATATATTTATGCTTATTATAACCCCAGTTCTCTACTATGGGCAAAGACAAGTCCTAACAGATACATAGGCCATTCACCAAAGTGGCTTCTTTCCTTTAACTAAATTTCTACTATATTAGGTTTGCAAATTAGCTGTTTTTCCTAATATTACAATTTAGGAAAATCCTAATTACCTAACAGTTCTAGATAATTGAAATTGTTTACCAAAAAAAAAAAGAATAATAATAGCTTTCTTATGCACAATGCTTCAATTATTATACATTTGTAGAATAGGGAAATGTAAAAGAGGCAAATGAAAGTAATGAAATAAAATCCCAAGCTTGAAGAGTATTACTAACAGTAATTTGAGGGGAAAGGTCCTTTGAGTCAACAGTCTTCATGTTTCAGGAGCCCTGCGGGGTTCAAAAATCTTACTTTGTCAACCAACCGGGCTTTGCCACATTAGAAGTGACTGAGTATTCAAAACCTGAAAAGGCCATTACGTCCTTCCTTAGAAGTTTTTTCATCTAGTCTATGACTGGGAGGGTATCTGCACCCCCCAAACAGGAAGAGTATAGGAGACCGTGGCCATGAAAAGGTAATGGGCAGAAGACAATCTCACCAAAATTACATTCCATAAAACGAAATTGGCAACATCTGCTCAATCTACTGTAGATAAACAGTGAACTATTTTCCATCTCATTAACTGAGAGCATGAGTTATTAAATAAACCCCAGGGGCCTCATGCTTTGTTATCACGTTTAAGGCTTGTCTCAAACTTGCTGCATTAGCTAATCTGTGTAATGGTTTATAGTCTAAAATCCTATACAACTCCCCCCTCACCCCCCCATCTCTCTCTCTCACACACACACACACACACACACTCCAAATTCCCAAATGGCTTAAAACCAAAAGTTCCTGCTTAATCTGACTGTCTCTCTAATTACGAATCACTTAGCTTAAATTATTAACCATGTCTTCAACTGTGATATATGATACCTGTAAGTCTCCAAACAGGATTCTAATAGAATTATCTAATTCTATTAAACTGCAAACAACTGCCCATTAAATATTTATTAGCCAGCTTGCATTCATCAAAGATAGATTGGAGTGTCAGCAAACCTCTGGCTTCTCTCTTCCTGGAGCTCTGTCACACAGAAGGTTCAGCCAAACCAGCTCATCAGAATCGTGCCTATTGATCAACTGCCAATTACCTGCTTAATCAAAATCAATGGAAATAGAAGAGTTTAGAAGAACTAACAAGGTTTATGGATTTTTTTAATACTTGGTTAAATAAGTAAATTGGTGAAAATCTAGCTAACTTGATTGTAAACACTTAAGGTTTTATTTTTCCATGGGGAAAACTCCTGGCAGTTACATAATTATATTCTCTTTTTCAGACTGGTGAATTGTATTTTTAATATAGGAGTTGAAGAAATGTCATTTTGAGCCACCTGGGAGAAATGCTTTTTGATGCCGTGCTTTTGGGCTAAAATGCTTTCTTTCTTAAAGCCATATGAAAGATAACCTGCCACCTTTGGCAGACAGCACCACTTCAGATGGTAAGCATGTGGGCAGTTTTAGACAATTTCGATTATGCAAGATGGCAGGTGTTCATTCAATAAAAATGCAAGAACCATCTGGATTCTCCCAGAGGATCTGGAAGAACGAACAAGGAAAGTCACTGTTCTAGACAAACCACTTTAACACAAATTGTTCTCAACCTAAATTGTAAATCAATTTTTACTAGTAAAAGGCCATAATGAAGAATACAATGGGAAGGAAGGAATGTCATCTGACTCTTGCTCAATTAGTCTCTCAATAGTCACAGAATGTCAGGCCAAAGGAAAAAGAAATTATTCCAGCCAATAATTGGTAGCAGTATATATTCTTGTTTCCTGGTTGTTGTATTTAAAAACTTAACCTCAGACAATTACGTTGTAATTTGATTTTGAGAAAATACTCCTGTCCAGAAGCAAAGTGATTAGGGTAGCCATGAAAATCAGTACTAGAAATCTTCTGTCATTAGAAACAAACCAACAGGAAAATAAATAAATTGTGTAATATTCACATTCTAGAATAAAGTATTGCAGTGCAAATGGACAGACTACTGCAACATGCAAAATGAATTAATTTTGTAAATACTATGTTAAGTGAAAGAGGCCAGACCAAAAGAGAGCAGATTCTGTACAGTTAAATTTACATAATTTTTTTAACAGGGAAATTAAGCTCTGTTTTAAGTAGAATAGTGGTTACTTTTGGAAGTGAGGAGATGGATGGTGACTGGGTATGAGCAAGATTTTGGGGGTGCTTAGTAAGGATCTATGTTTTGGTCTAGAATCTCGTTACACAGATCTAGTCCGTTTGGGAAATCTTTTGCACTTTTCTGGATGTATATTATTCTTCAGTAAAAAGTTTACATTCCAAAAAATAAAGTAGCAGAACAATTTATTTGTATGGCCTTAGGCAAGTCACTTATCTCTGAACCTCAATGGTTTTATCACGTGTAAAATAAAGCAGTTGAACAAGATGATCTACAGATTTCTATTGCAAAAATGATCTGATTCTACAGAAGATCAAGTCTCACAAGAACAAAATAGATCAATAAACGTGTACTGACATTAACCCCATCTCAGCAATCAAATATCTCCATCCACCCCTTTAAACTTATCTTTGCTTGAATAGTAGAACAAAAGTTTTTTGGCAGCATCCATACTCAGAAAATCCAGATAGACAGCCTATAGACAGAGATGATAGATAGATAGATAGATAGATAGATAGATAGATAGATAGATAGATAGATAGATAGATAGATAGATAGATAGATAGATAGATAGATAATACATAGGTAAAGCATAAGTGCATAGAGAGATATTCTTATAAAACCAGACAAAAAAGGAGGGATGAAGAACAAGGCACAGGTTATCCCAGTCTACTTAATTTGCTGCCTTTTTTTTTCATTTTTCAGTTTTCTTTCTCACCCTCAGCCTTTTCTTCAAAATTTTTTCAGTTCCTCATTCACAGGGAAATATTTAATCTACAAGTTATTTTATCTCTAGAGAATCCATGGCTCTAAAATCAGGCAGGAATGCGCTTCTAAGAAATGTAAAAAACAAACAAGAACAAACTGTGCCCTAAAATATCTCCCCTCCTCATCTCCCTAAGTGCCTGATGTTCCCACCATCACAGCATCTTCTTAGAGGAAAGGAATTAGACCAGCCAGCCCTTCACCTAATAGAGAACTGGCCTCTAAAGATGTGAGACACAGGACACAAGCTTTACCCCCCTGGAAGAGGATGGTAAAGATAAGGATCCCAGTGCATCTCTAGAAGAGGGAATGCTGACACTAGGACCAGAATCACGTTTTCTGACCAGCCCAGGACCAAAAAAGAAGAGGATGCTATAAAGGAATGGAGGCCAGGTGTTCTCCTCTGTTTATTTCCCACCTCACACCAACATATTCCTGATTCTCCTCATGCTCCTACAAGAAAAGGCCTTGTGAATTCCACCACGCAATAAGAAAAGTAAAATTCTACCTATGGCCTCATTTCCCTAAACAACCATAAGTCTCCACAGTAAATGGTTCACTTTCTAAACTATTAGTTACATATGGAACAATATAGGAAGATGGCTCAAGCTTTCCCTTCATTCACTGTAGAACCAGAGCATCAATCTCTGTCCTCATCAAGCTTTATAAGGACATATTGGAGATTCATCGGTGAATGAGCAAATGTCACCAATTCACGGCCAAAATAACAGACAGATAGAACCTAAAACCCTCAAGTATGAAATATTACACCTTTTAAATTCCCTAGTAGTGTATCTCTTAAAGAACAAAATAAAGTACAAATCAAGAATTGTTCTTTGGAGAATATTCCTAGAACGTATTGTCAAGAAACAGATGATATGTCGTTTCCCCTTAGCTCTCAGAGAGACTTGGAAGTGTCTGGAGAATTTGCAGTGAGCAAGTTACCTGCTGCTGTCTTTTACAAATCTTAATCAGAGACCAAAAGCAGTTTGGTTGCTTTTCCATAACAAAGCGCAAGCATCTCTAAAGTGCACACCCTAGCCAGGCAACAAAAGTTGCCTTTCTAAATGTCTCTGCTTCATGCATTCCCAGCTCTTCTTAAATGCAAAGAGCTCACTACCACATCTAGGGAAAAAATGGGGCAGGGCAGTATTTTGAATATATGTTTAGGTTTCAAGCTTCTTCTCCAGTCTGTAAAAACAGAAGCAATTGTGGAAATATTATTTAACTTATAAAAAGTGTCACCGACCTAAGCCCAATACAGAAAGATTCTGTGATAGAAAAGGCTTTTCTGCTCCCAGAAAGTGGATAGAAGTCGGTCAAGAACACAAACAAGAGCATATAAGAGGGAAATTATGAGCGTTGCTGGAGCCAGAATTATCTCATAAAGAATTTGGAGCTGCATAGATGCTGAGACCCACCAAGTTGCTACTTCTGTTCCCATACTTTGAGGACTGTGGAGCCTGGGATTTCTAGTTTCCCATCCCACAACTGTTTTCCTATAACAATAGAAGTTTTTCTTTGTGCATAGCTGCCAAGTTAGACTACATTCCTAGCCTTCCTTAAAGCTTGACATGGCTATATGACCAGGTGCTAGTCAATGAGGGATATGAGCAAAAGTTGCTTGTGCAACTTTCTGGTCACACCTAAAACACAAGGCATATGCAATCCTATTATTGTTTTTTTTTTTTCTTCCTACTTGCTGGAACTCAGACATAGTGACAGGAGCTAAAGCACTTATCATAGACCCAGAGAAAGAAATCACATGTTAAGAACGGACGAGCAATGAGGAGTTCTGGTCAAGATGGCAGAATAGACAGTCCCTGGCATCAGTCTCTCACACAAATCAACCAATTTACAGCTATAAAAATGAAACAATGGCCAAGCTGTGGCTGCTGTAGCTCAGGGGAAGAGGAGGAGAGACAGAGTTCTCGACAGCGGAGAAAACACGATGAAAGAAAGAAAAACCTGCTTGGAGCATTTTGGGCTGCACCCACTTTAAGGCTGCAATTGCTGAGCACATGGAGCATGAGCCAGCAGAAGCCGCAGCTGTGCCCTTCGGGTGGAGTTGTTTGGAGGTGGCAGGGGAGAAGAGGGCCTTGGTGGCCCCCAGGACAGCAAGACCACTAATAGATTTCCCATGGACCCACACAGGGTGAGGAGCCAGAACAGCTGAAAAAGGGGAGCCATTCAGAGGCTGGCAAGTCATTGTAAGGGACTGGCACAGGGCCCATCCCATGGGAAGTGTTTGCAGCATGAGCAGTAGGGAAGACAGGCCCACCAGGAGAACACTGGGACACAGCAAGGACAGCCAATCCTCCCCACAATCAGCACAGGACCACTCAGAGGAGACTGGTCAGGAATGCAGAATTGCATGGAGTTCAGTTTGATGAAAAACTCAGGCCTAGATCAGAGTTTCTACACAATCCAGGTACACCTGGTCTCTGGAGAGCCAGAAGTACCTATAAGGTCAACCATTAAACCCAGAGCTGCACAAAAAGTCTTTCCTAGGGAAACAGCAGCAAAGCAGCAATTTAGCTCAACCACACAGTTCAAGTACTGGTTCCAACAGGAAATTCCCCCACTTTAGAAGTAAGGAAAGGACAAAAAATTAGTTCCGGCCCAGGCATACCACCAGCACCTCAGCCCTCCAGGGGACCTGAGGCATAGAGCCAGGGACCGAACCACCCACCCACAACCATGCACACTGCTAGCAACTTGGGGCCTAAACAGGGACCTGAAGCTTGGAGCCAGGGACCGAAGTCCCCCCACCGCCCACAACCAGGCTCACCACCAGCACCAAGGACCATGCCAAAAACATCACCTCCATGTGGGTGACCCACCACAGACACCACAATAACCATGGCTGCCACAAAAGTGGCTAGACATCACAACCGCCACACAGATGGTCCGCCAGCCACTGGAGTGCATTGACATAAGAAGAGTCACCAGCAGAGACCAAAGAAAAGAAGAGGATGTCTCTCTCCACAAAGCACATTCCANCACCTTTCAGCATTGGACAGATCATCTAGGCAACAAATCAACAGAATAACCATTACTATTTCAGAGGGAGAGAAGAAAGCTAGGGTTATCAGTGGCAGGAGGGGGGAGAGAAAGGCAATAGGGAGAGATTGGACAAGGGGCATAAAGAATAAGTACAATTTGTAAAAATATATATACTAGTAATATTGATTTGATCAACATATGTCAACACTGGATCCCAAAAATATGTATAATCAATTATGATTCAATAAATAAGTGAATAAATAAATAAATATAAATTTTAACAAATTGAAATTTAAAAAAAAGAACAGATGAGCAACAACACAGAAAGTGCTGAGTCCACACACTGCGAACCCACTGGATAAGCTCTAGACTGCTTCACTCAGCAGCCCAGAATCCTGAAACTTACCTAAATCCCAAAACTTACAAATGCCTGTTGCTATTGATCAGCCTTTCACCATCCTCTGTCCCATTTGGGATGACAATTATGTCTTCCCCCAGACTTTGCCCATGTCCCTATCAAGCATGGATGATCCCCTAACAGTCCAGTACACCTCACCATGCCACTACCAAGAACAGGGGGTACTACATATAAACAACTTGCAGGGTCATGATAGTTTGGATTAAGAGCGCCATCCCAATCAAGGTGGGATCATGATGAACCAGTTTGAAATCACCCACTGAGTGTGGTCAGCTGTTTATGATATAACGCTGCTGCCGATGACTCAGTAGCCTTTATCTCCAGCTGGGAAACTTGAGAGGCAAACCAGAGCAAGGTCACCTAAATATACTGCAACTGCCAAGACCTGGCGACGGAATAAATAAGTGCATGTGGAATGGAAATTAGGGGCCTGGATCTAAAATAAATTTAACAGACTGCCTCCTCTTTATATTCTCCTTTTAATCAGTTGGTTTCATGAGATTTTGCGTTGCAGAGGAGGAGATGTGACTCATGAGCAATGCTTGCCAGAGACAGATGCTTGTGGGTTTTTTTTTTTTTAATTCTATCAGACAGGGATCTGCAAGAAATTTGGATGAGGAGAAAGGCCAATGATAAACATGCTTGGAATAAAGGCAGATTTTCTGGGGAAGTTGTACAGGATTTTAACAGACTCAGTTCCTAAAACTCTTTTCAAAGATATAAAAATAAAAGATGAATTAGATTGTTACAAATAGAGGTGCTTAGAGACCATCATCTAGTTCAACTCTGTTTTCCTAAACAAGCAATTAACATAATATATAACACACACTTGGTAATCAAATATATTTTTTGTCATTGTTGAATAAATGATTGTCTGACTAGAAAAAGAGAAAAGAGTAACTTGTCTAAAATCACACAGGAAAGACTCAGGAGAGTTATGAATAGAACTAAGATGTCTAAACCCCAAGTCCGATCCATTTTCTATGCCACCTTCTGTCACTATGTCTCATAGCCACTTTAGTTTTTTAAAAGA
>NW_007726990.1:440762-441932 GCF_000696425.1 Galeopterus variegatus | reverse complement strand
CAATCATGATTCACCTACTGAGCTGGGCATATTCTATCCCAAACAAAATTATTAACAAGGAAGAAAGGGGAATTGGCTATTTGAAAACATCTGTGAAATTCTGCCATACACACAAATTGCTTTGGCCAGTCTACTCCTCAAGACTAAGACAAGCCCAGTGGAATTGGGTCCCAATGATGCTAAACACAGCAACATGAATTCAACAAACATGTATGAAAGCACTTTCTATGTGCCAGTCTCCACACAGACTTTGCAACTAAAACAACAAATAAGACTGATGCTTTTCTTACCCTCAGAGAGTTCACTATACAATAGCAGATGAAGATCACAAAATAGGTTATTACGATTCAATATGATGTGTGTTCTTACTGGGAAAAGTGCCTAGAACTATGGGAAAATAAAGACATAACTAGCCCAGATGTGGATGGCAAGGGAAAGTTTCCAAGAGCAGATGTCATCAGCAGAATAAGTAGAAGCTAGCATGGAAATGCAATGGGACAAGCAGAGCATGTTCCAGTTAGAAGCCTCAATGTGGGCCAAGTGCAAGAGACAAGGAAGAATACAATGGGTGAGAAGGCTGAAAAAAACTCAGTGCAACCACGGCACTGAACATAAGGCAGAGAGATCAATGGAGACTAAAGAGGTAAGAGTTGGTATATGAAATAGTTTTTTGGAGAATAGTAGCTGATTTCAAGTTTTTGCCAGTTTGATAAAAGATCCACCATGATAGCTGTAGGTGGAGTCACAGGTGTGTACGCAATAAAAAGGCATCAGACGCAAAGGCAACCTCCTCCAGGAAACGGATGAAGACATTGCTACTTGGTGTCTTGCAATTCCCTTGGACAATTCTGCATCTATTGAGGCTATTACAGACTAGGCTGAAAATAATGTACCAGTTCAGAGTGTCAACAGCTCCCCAGCAGAAGGGCTAGAGTGGGTAATGAGTGCGCTTTGACAGCCCAAGGTCAGATATTTAACAATATTCCAGAGTTAAGTATGATACACTGAGTGCTGTTTTAGCTTCTTACTTGAAAGGCTCACAGCTGCTAATATTTACAGAAATAGGAAGCAATTACAGTTCACTGCCACAGGAGGAACTTAAATAATTTAGGACTCATAATGCCTCTGATTCTTTTCAAGCCATCTTTTCTCCAGAACCAGCTGCTTCTA
>NW_007726990.1:434858-440619 GCF_000696425.1 Galeopterus variegatus | reverse complement strand
AGGACTCATAATGCCTCTGATTCTTTTCAAGCCATCTTTTCTCCAGAACCAGCTGCTTCTAACTCTCAGAGAGCCCTCACTTCAGAAGGCAGAGTTGGCCTGATGTGTTAGGACTCATAATGCCTCTGATTCTTTTCAAGCCATCTTTTCTCCAGAACCAGCTGCTTCTAGCTCTCAGAGAGCCCTCACTTCAGAAGGCAGAGTCGGCCTGATGTGCAGCTCTGCTTTAGCTCACCCCAAAATTCGAGCACGCAGCTTTTTGGCATCCACAGCATCTCTCCCACACTTGTACTTCATCTCTGGAAAAGGCCTCTTTTCTCACCAACGATGAAACTCCACAGCCATCTGCCTGGGCTAATCTGGGCAAACTGGCATGAGCAGAGAGAACCATAATGTGATTTCACAAATTAAACTAATTTATTTCAGTAGCCATTTTCATGACACGGATGTGGTAGGACAAGAATAGAGAAAAAGAAAGGGAAATGGTGGGGGAGGAGGGGAGGACTTGAATATGCTGAATGCTAAACAAAAGAAAGTCAAATTTTAAGTGCCCACTCAAAGTTTCCACGTGAACCATCACAAGAGCCTCTTCTTTTCATTCAATTGTGGGTTCAGTTTTTCCTATAGTTGTGAACGAGCTGATGAGCGGGTTAAGAAAACATAGACAGTTGTACGTTTTTTTGATCTGAAGTTTAGATTGATGAGTTTCTAGTATCCGCCTATAGTATGATCTTTGCAAGAATGGGAAAATATTAGGGTATCAATTTCCATTACAAAGTTTTAAAATATGACTCAGATTCTGGCTGGTATGTTTACTCCAGTTGATGCTAGCCACTCTTTATAGAACAGATGTTCTGTGATCTTTGGCTTTCACCATTTTTCATTTAACACCACAGCTTTTTGGGGGATGACATTATGCTAGAAAAGAAAAGACATGACTTCTGGTACCCACCAAATTACCTTTCAAATCTCAGCTCTACCCTTTGTAGCTCCAAGCTCTAGGTAGTTACTTAATTTCTCTGAGCCTCGATTTCTACATCGACAAAATGAAAATGACCTTATAAGCATGTTGCAATGAGAATTAAATTACTGTTAAGTGAAATAACTTGGACAAAGAATCTAATAATGTCTACACTATAGAAAGCATCCAACAAAGTCTAGCTCCTCTTCTCTCCCAATACCTGCTTGTCTATTGTTCTCATCCAGATAAAATGTGTAGCTCTCCAATGCCTACTGCTTTGGGGAGAAATGATAATCAACTTCTCCTCTTTGTACCTTGAAAATATATAGAAACACTTATTTTTTATACCAGAAAGGGTCTTGTTATGGGTTGAATTGTGTCCCCCAAAATTTATATTTTGAAGTCTTAACAACCCCACTTAGAACCTATTTAGGAATAGAGTCATTGGAGATATAATTAGTTAAGATGAAGTCATAGAGGAATAGGGTGGTCCACTAATCCAACATGACCAGTGTCCTTATACGAAGGGGAAATTTAGACACAAACATGCACACAGGGAAAACACCTTGTGAAGACGGAGGCAGATATCAGGGTGAAGCAGCAGAAGCCAAGGAACAAAAAAGATTACAGCAAACCACCAGGAGTTAGAAGAGAGTCACGGGTCGGGGTTTCCCTCAGAGCCCTCAGAAAAACCCAACTCCCCTGACCTTGATCTCAGGCTTTTAGCCTCTAGAACTGTGAGACAAATTTCTGTTGTTTAGACCACCCAGTTTGCAATACTTTGTTACAGCAGCCCTAGCAAACTAATACAAGTTCACTGCTAAAAGTCATTTTCTACTCAGTGCACACATTAATCACCTTCACCATTACAACATTATAGGTTACCAACGACCTCAAGGGTTTTGGGTGGACATTCAATTATATCCTCTACAAATAATGTGGCTGACTTGAACAACTTTGGCTGGGTGAGAACACACGGGTCCTCAGTCATTGTCTCCTCAGTTTCAAAGCATCTTTGAGTAAGAGATCTCATTGGCTTTGTTTATTTACCTGGTTTTCTTTTCCACTAGACTTCAAGCTCCTTGAAGGCAGACACTATGTTTCACTTTTCTTTATAACCCCAGAAGGGGTATAACATTTGTTGAATGCCTTACTTTTTGCCAAGTAAAAAGTGATAAGCACTTTGAATTTAGTTCTATAAACTTAGTACTTGTCAAATGAACTTAGTGCCTGTCAGACAATTTCCTCATACCCTGAGAGGAAGGCATCAATTTCCTCATTTTATAAAGAGGAACTAGGCTCCGAAAACTAAAATGAAAAGTGATGAAGCCTTTTCTTTCATTTAATTGTGTTTTGCAATATGGTTTCAGGAAGTATAAAATATACATCCAAAGCAGAAGCTCTCTTGGAAGTTGGACTCAGAGAGGGAAAAAAAAAATGAGAAAGAATATGTAAAAGATGTTCTCTCCCATAAAAATTCCCATAAATAAACCATAAACTGTAAATAGACCACAATGAGTGATAACACAGTTTGACCTTATGCAAATGGAGGTAAAATCTAGAATATAGTTATTTCTGGAAGGAAAAGTCTGACCCAAAAATACTCACTCCCCTTCTAGATTATCCAATATGTATTAATTGTATCCTGTGAACTAAAATGCTAAGTTGACGGTGTGCCCTACCTTTTACTCTTCCACACAGGTGAGTGCAGCAGGTAAGTATTTCAAAACCAAAACAACTGGATCAAATTCATATATGTATGTGGATCAAATCCAGATAGATAGATGACAGATCAAATCCACATACAAATGCAGATATTATAGAAAATATGACATCCCTTCAAATATCTGAATACTTTCTCTCAAAATAATTCTATTCATTATTACAATATTATTAATTATGATTATCAATGTTACTAGATGACAGATCAAATCCACATACAAATGCAGATATTATAGAAAATATGACATCCCTTCAAAAATCTGAATACTTTCTCTCAAAATAATTCTATTCATTATTACAATATTATTAATTATGATTATCAATGTTACGATTATATTCTCTATCTTTGAAAGGTTTCTGACATAGATTTCTCTCAATGCAGTAGGCTTTTTTAAGTTTTGTGTTTTGATATCTTGCCTTTCAAGACTCCCACCATAACAGATATGTTTGCTATCAGAAATAAGGGGCAATCCGGAACACCATGACTACTTGCATGTCTACAACTTTCTGGTTTCCTCTGACCACAAAGAATCAACCTTCAGAGTGATCTGGGACCAACCTGGACAATCTGAGTGCCTGATCAACTTTGATGAACGCCCTCTGAGTTTGACATTTCTCTTGTCCACTTTACTACTTGGTAGTTGGTTTTCTTTCCTGCTGAGCTCCTCTTTTAGGGTATTATTCCATGAAGAGGGGGCATAGAATCAACTTTATAGGAACCTGAAGAAACTCTAAAAAGTCTTCCCATATCAGGCCCTTGAACCAATCCAAACACTTCAGCTCTTGCTCTCAAGTTTCCAAGTTCACTCAAAGCAACTCAAGGAGAACTCAACTGTGACCATTCATGGAGAATTGCTTCTAGGTCAGCACCAAACTAGATGTTTAGTGATTAACTATCATCCCTTGATAAAATATTCCATCAACGAGATAGCCTTGCAGTGATACCTCACTTTAGAACACCTCTCAGAATGAATGGTGAAGCATTTAGAACTTATCTCCTTCTGTAAAGAGAAAAACTTCTAAACAATGACATTCAATATTTACACTAAATTATTTTTCAAAGGAAACACAAGCTCCCTGAGAACAGGCACCCTGCGATTTTTATGCTCAACACCCATCATGATATTTGGCATACCGTTTGCTTCCAATAAATGGTAAGCAGGCTGATTTGACTACCAGAATATACTAAGATGTATATATTGGAGACTGTGGCTAACATCAAAGGTGAGCACAAGCTGTCTGCAAAGGCATCTATTTGCATATCAATTCCCCAAACTAGCAGAAGTGATTTTAATGCTTGCCTTGATCACAGACTCTTAGAATATGAAAGTAGTGATTTAACAACCCTGATTCTTTAGTGCCAAAATATAAGAAACTCAATTATTCCAACAAAACCCAAGCACAGTTTAATTTAAAATGACAACCAGGAAACTTAGGGCTTAACCATGTCAACTGAACAATTAAATTCTTTATTTGAAACATACAACATATTTGATGTATTTGCTAATCATTCTACCCTGTTACCCATCAGGGGCTTTTGAGTTACACCAGTGCATAAATAATTCTTGTGCTTTTAAAATTTTCTAAACATAAGAAATTACACACCGACTAATAACAGAAGGGATGACACAGAAAGTCCTTGTAATCCAAAGGTCAATACTGTTAACTCATTGTTTCCATATTGTTTTCATCTGATATCCTATCTAATTCAGTTCAAAAACGAGATCCTGTACATTCTGTTTTGAAAGTTGCTTTTTTTCACTTCCTGTGTCTTTCTCTAACTCCTGTGGTTTATTAAATCAGATACACGTGCTAAATAATTAGCTAGCAAGCTTATATTGACAACCATTTACTGCTTAGTTTTCATTAGTAATGAAAAATTTCATGATCTGTACATTTCAACACCCTAGTCAAGCTGAGGTTAGGTAAGTAGAGATGGATCTCTGTTCAGAAATATATCAAAACCTGTAACTTGGGTATTACACCAGAGCTCAAGAGATTGTCAACAAAAGGCTGAAATTTCTAGTACAGGCTGATGCTTGGTGACTCATATTGACCCAAACCTTTTTGCTTACAAGATAAGAAAGAGTCTCTATTACCATATCAGCTCACCAGGTGGTATGTTGAATATCTGACATCAGGGGTGAGGTGGGAGAGGAAAGAAAGAAAAAAAAACACACAGACACTGCAGTATTTCACCAGTAGATTCTCAGACATGACATGGTACACAAGCCCATCAATTATATAAACTCCCAGAAAGTTCAAATAAAACAGTAAACAAAGAAAAGGTCATCATATAACAGCAAAGCAACTCAGAAAAAAACAACTGCCAGTGTCAGGCAATGCTTGAGCCAATGTAAGGCAGAAAATATCAGGAGAGATTAAGACTGCTGTCGGCTTTAAATCTTCAGGTGGTGCATTCCCTCCGATAGCTGCTGTGCCTAGAAAGATAGCAGTCAAAATCAGTATCCCAGTGGACCTTTCAGCCACAGCTCTCTCTCCCCAGAATGGGTTGTCAACATCCATTCTGTAAACTTGGAGGCCTGGAGTTTGGGTTATACTCTGTTTAACATTAGAACAGGTTCCTGGGGGGGAGGGGGGGGAGCTAAATCTGTGATTCACAAATCCTCCATAAAGTCATCTCTTGGGAGACAGCAATTTGATCTGAAACTCAGGTCCAGAATGAATCCCTATCTCATATGACATTAAGAGTGATCAAGATTATGTCCATTCTGTCTGCAACCCGCATAAATGAGCATGACATTTGTGGATTTCAGTTTCAGGAACTGGCCTAACCTCTTTGTTAGAAGTGATTTGACTAGAAAGAAAGCAAGATGATTAAAAGTTAAGGTTATCAAATTGCTGATTTTTAATGTTATTTGAGGGATTTAACTCATATCCCTGGAATTTAAATTGTTTCCTAATTACGTATGCATACTTCTAAGATGAAAACTGATGGGAACATTTCACTCCCCTATTTAAAATCCTCCCATGGCACCAAGTCCAGACTCCTTATCGTGTCCAAATAGGTCCTTTCTGATATGAACACAGCTTCAGGGCTCTCTTCCTCAACAATGG
>NW_007726990.1:432565-434543 GCF_000696425.1 Galeopterus variegatus | reverse complement strand
GTGTCCAAATAGGTCCTTTCTGATATGAACACAGCTTCAGGGCTCTCTTCCTCAACAATGGCTAGTGTAAGGTACAATTCAGCCAGAGGCTGCAACTTACAAATCCCCAATTTATGCCACATTGTTTCACATCTCTCTGTCTTTGTACATGCTGGTCACTTAGCCAGGCAAACCCTTCTGCAGTCCTAAACCCCACCTCATCCCAACCCCACAGTCTTCCAGGCAAACCCTTACTCAGGACTGCTTCAGTAAAAGACAGCCACAAAATGGGGCTGGCTTTGGAACCAGATGACTTGGGTTTGCAACCTGGTTCACCATCCAGTAGTTACTTCTCTGTGCCTCTGTTTCTTCATCACTGAGATGTGAAAAAGAATAACACCTAGAGATGTTGAGAGATTTAAACAGGATAAGATACTAATTAGGTAGCTTTTTGAAACATTCTAAGTTTTCAGAAACTAGCAGCTGTTATCACTATCATCATCATCATCATCATCATCTCTTAAGACCACACATTCTAAGTTTTCAGAAACTAGCAGCTGTTATCACTATCATCATCATCATCATCATCATCATCATCATCTCTTAAGACCAAAGTTAAAGCTTCTTTTTTGTAAGATATCTTTGCCAACACAACTTCTTCCTACACACTTTGCTTACTCTTTTGTCCTACCTCTGAAATTTGAACATACTTCTAATGTGGCTCTCATACTGAACTATAAGTATTTTTTGCATATCTGTTCCCTCCCTGAAAGCTTCTTGAGAACAGAAACCACACTTCACTCATCTTTGAATTCTTAGTGGCTACCAGTGCATGACACACAGGAGACACAAAAACATGTATTAGCTGAATGAATCAATAACTGAATGAATTCCTAAAAAGCCAAGTGAAAACCAAATACCAATCAATCAAATCATATTTAACTGCACTAAGGAAATTTTCTATTGAGAGGAAACATAAGGAAAAATTCAAGGACTGGTGAAATAATGGGAAGCACATGGATTTGGAAATCAGGCCTACCTGAGTTAGAATCCCAGCTGTTCCTCTCACAAGCTCAATGGCCTAGAGAAAGTTATTTAACATTGGAGACCCTCTGCCTTCTTAAATCTTCAGGAAAGGAGATGACATCTACCTCATAAAGTAAACAATAAATGAGAAGATATAAGCAAAGTACCTGGACCTAAAAGAAAGGATTTATTAATTTACTCCCCTTGGTCCTTTATGAAGAATTATTTTTGTCAATTTAATTATTACTCTGTAAATCTTTATGCTGAATTTGGTTCTGCTAAAATGTTTCATACACTTGTACCATTATAGGGTTCAAGATTTTACTTTCTTGTGCATCCATGTTCTTAAGCGCCCACACATATACACCCCATTTGATGTCTACCAGGGGACCAAGTTCATTTATTCAGATACTATGGACCAGTGTTCTTTGCTTTAATTCAACTGTTGTATATTGCTTCTGCTCAAACCACTAATTTGAACCTCAGAAGTTGGATGGTAAATTAGCAGTCATTGTCGGAGGTTGCAGAAACCCAGCCTTAGGCATAGCCCTAATTAATACATTCTTTAACAGTGCATTACAAATAAACTGATCAGCTCCACATAGCTAAGCAAGATGGAGCTGCAAACAGAGAAAAGGCTACTAAAGAAAAAAATAAAGACAAATCTCATCTCTTCTGCTGATTTGACTAGGTCTGACTGTGATGATATAAATCTTTCATAGTCATTCAGTTTAAAAAAAAAAAGAATTAACCATTTTTCATTTGCACATAAATGTCAATTACCAGATAATCCTAATCATTCTTATAGAAACAGCATAAATTACTCATGACCTCTAACCACGTGTACAGGTTTGGCAGGGAAGTTAAAAGGCGGGGGGAATGACAGAGTTTCTGATTTCATGACTCCAGGAAATTCCCAATTTATCCCTAACCATTTATCCCTAACTATCTCTTTGTTCTTGGCATGAGAATA
>NW_007726990.1:429519-431605 GCF_000696425.1 Galeopterus variegatus | reverse complement strand
CCATATAGAGACTGGTCCGCTCACTGGTTGAGCGCGGTGCGGGCGTGACACCGAGGGTTGCCATCCTGTTACCGGTCAGGAAAATAAAAAGACAAAAAGGAAAAAACAAAACAAAACATTATTTTAATAGAATTGCAGGGGTGGAGGAACAGAAACCCTGATAAGTTGAATATGGATAGAGAGTGCTGTCTACCTTATGATATTATGTAGTGTCATCCATTGTACATTGCAAATGCAGGTGCCATTAAAATTAGAAAACGCACTGTCCTCTTTCAGCCTACCAGAAACCTAAAGCCTCATAACTGCTGAAGAGTTAATAGCTCACCTCTGCTACATTCCACCTTATGAGGCACCAATAGATGCCCGGGCTAATATTCGACCTATGGGAGGAATAGAAAGGAAGTAAAACAACTTTGCAAATGTGCCTAACTAAAAACTACAGTAGCGTGGCTATTAGCAAATGCCCCCCAAATAGAATAGAACTTAAGTCCAAAGAAATGGAATGTTATTTAAAACATAAGCTATAAAATGAAAGAGTTGGCACATCCACACTACATACTAAATCACACTGAAAAGAACAGCTGATCTGTCTTCAAGAAAAAAGGGGGGGGGTAGTACATAATATTTTTAATATATGGATGGCTGAGTAGAGTAAATGACTGTCGCGCAGAAGGTTTATCTGTAAACACTGCAGCAAGTCTGGGGTTTTTAACCACAATAAATGACTTGTTTCAATCAGATGCTGCTAGCAGGAAATCCATGGCCCACAGGAGCAATTACCCATCTCTTGTCTGAAGCACAGGGCAATTACAAGCCACCCAAGTACACTCACGATACCGGAGCACTTGACTGTATGGTGCTAATGGAACTGGAACAAGAAACAGTGGTTTGTGGCTACATTTCTCAGACCCTCCCCAATACTTTTTATATTCCTTTTATTTCACAAGATGGCAACACAGAGATATTGTGGTCTGCAAAAGCAATATTGTCTTCATCCAACCCACAGACATCAGGGTTTTCTCTACTCCTGCACTCCACCACAGTCCCTTAAAATTATTACATTCACCCTTATATTTTTAAATGTATCTTGCCTTCATCTGAGGTTTTACAGATGACTTCCTACCAGAGTCCCCTATTCAGCATTTGATGCTCATTATTGGCTGAATCAATAAGCCATATTAGAACTTCTAATCCTAAGGAAATGAAGAGAAACCTGTCAGGGAAACAAATGAGAAAATAATTACTTTTTTATGTCACTGTGAAAATATGTCAACCAGGTACCCTTTGAAAGTCAACCTCTCTAAGAAGAAAGAAAGAAAAATTAAAGATGGTAAGTGGTATATCAAATTAAGCCTCCATTCTCATTACTTCTATTTCTCATAGGTAATATTTCCTATAGACCTAATATGCCAATCATTGCATTATGTGCTTTAAGTGCATTGTCTCATTTAAGTCTCACAATAGCTGCAGAGTAGATATTATTATCATCCTCATTTAAAGAATGCATATTGGCCAGCTGCCAATAAATAAATAAATAAATGACAGAGACTCAGTTCAAGTAAATTCCTGAAGACATCAGTTAAGTACACTGGATTCAGGACTTGAATCAGGACTGACGAAGTCCAAAACTTAGCTCTTAAATACCATATCATCCTGCCCCTGTCATTAGGTGATTCTGTAGGTCATATTTGACTATTATGAGTAACTGGCAAAGGCACCCTTTCATGTTCCCATGACAGGCTTTAACAATCAATCCCAGCATCTTTTCCCACTAACTGCAGACAGGACCACAGAATCTCTCTCATCACAGTGTTTTAGGAAGTCAATACTCTTCAACTCTTAGCCAATTTCAGTTTAGAATTCCTCAGCATTGTAGTCTTGGTACAGTGCTTAACCTATTAGTAGGCATTTAATGAATGTTAGACTTTAAGAGATCACAAGCAAAGAAATGGACCTACATCCATTAGACCCAAACATACCAGTGTCTAGTTTCTGGCTCTACCATTAAATCATGTACTGATTATATGCTTTAAACAAGTTATCAAACACTCTGGATCTTAGGTTCTTCATCTGTAAAATACGGATG
>NW_007726990.1:419451-429276 GCF_000696425.1 Galeopterus variegatus | reverse complement strand
GACCACAGAATCTCTCTCATCACAGTGTTTTAGGAAGTCAATACTCTTCAACTCTTAGCCAGTTTCAGTTTAGAATTCCTCAGCATTGTAGTCTTGGTACAGTGCTTAACCTATTAGTAGGCATTTAATGAATGTTAGACTTTAAGAGATCACAAGCACAGAAATGGACATACATCCATTAGACCCAAACATACCAGTGTCTAGTTTCTGGCTCTACCATTAAATCATGTACTGATTATGTGCTTTAAACAAGTTATCAAACACTCTGGATCTTAGGTTCTTCATCTGTAAAATACGGATGGTACTACCTGCTTTAAAAAGCTAATATATGGATAAAATAAGATAGTCCCTGTTGCTAAAAAAAAAACCTGACCCTCTGGGAATACGGACCTCCTAGTAATAATAATTAATGATTAGTATTGCATAAAACTGCTCGAATCTCTGAAGACTGAAATAGATCCATGATATGCTCCTAAGAAGGAAGACTGGAATCAGAAATAACACTATGGTGAGAGTTTCAGAAATGGGACTATAAGAACTGAACAAATCCCATGTCCCAGGAAAGACAGAAACATTAAATAACAACTTAAGAGAAGTTAAGAAGACATTGCAGGTCCTGAATCCAGATAGAGAAACAAAAACAGCACCCCTGGGAAATGGGCAATTGGTTAGGGTACCTACCATGACATGTAACCCAAGGGAAGAAAAGTTAAGGAAAAATAATCAATTTCTATGTCTCAAACCCAGCTGGCAAGATTGAATCTTTGTTCTCATCCACTGGGAAACTCCTAAGAGACCATAATAACACATAGCGTGAACTCTGGATTTGATTTTAAGATAATTGATTCTCCCCACAATACTGGCGACCAGGTCCTAGTGGGGAATGGGACAGAGGCCTGGCCTCATATTATGGGAGCACCAAGCACCATGCCTGGCTCATGGTAAATACTCAATGCATGTTAATTCTCATCCTCTTTCTTCCTAAAATAACTTATTTCTCCAAATGCGCTTTAGTTTTCCTGCCTATAGAGAATTGCACAGTTCCCATTCTGGCCCTCGAAAATGAAGTAGCCTCAGAGCAGGAGAAGGAACAATGTGTCTAAAACAGTTTCTGAGGAGGACTACAACAGAGGAATGGGATTCCCTTTTTTCCCTTTTTATTCATGTATTTCCTATTTTCTTAAGTGGTTAGAAAAGCAAAAAATCTGTTCTACTAGACAAATCTCCACTCATCCAGCAGATTGAATCTGGACAGAAGTGAGCAACGCACAGTGGCTTGATCCCACCAGGCTTCTCAATATGCACTGGCATGGTCTTCTTCTGGGCCCTAGTGATGATGAATACAAACAAACCAAAAACATTCATAACAGTGAGTCATAAAAGAGCTGATGGACTACACTTACCTTCACAGAACTGGTTTCAAAAAAAATTACAGAAAGACACGGAGAATACAAGGGTATTTCCAAAAGTTTATGGAAGGATTCATATTATCTTTGAATTCTATTTTTCCATGAACTTTTTGAAGTACTCGTGTATGTACACTGCATTGCAAGGAACCCAAAACCATCTGGCTTACTTTAATAGTCAACACCTCTGTCTTTCTTCACATGTCCTTTTTCCCTTTCATAGCTTTCTTTTCCACACTGCATAATTCAAGACTTGAGCTTAGGGGTTAGAAGGATGTCCCGTGCTACTTTGCAGTTATGGGTTCTCATTGATGCTTAAACTGCCCACCCCACCACAGAAGTTCTCCCTCTTGTTGAGATCACCTATATTTCATTCCCTTAAGGTTTATATTAGATCTGAAGTGTTTCATGCAAAAGAGTTCACAAATGCAGATTTTAATGACGATGGCACTCCTATTCCAATGCTTGAAAACACAAGATTTGGGATCTTCGAGACACTAACTGCTAAAAAGGTTTTCAGCTATGATGTGAAAACTTGAGTTATTGAAAACAAAACAAATAGAAACATGCTCTGAGGGATTTTAAAAGGTCAAATATCTTTGATGACATTAGATATTTAAAACTGTGATGATTAATCTCATTTGTATGACAAAATGTGTTGGTTTTGTATTCTTTGGTTCATAAATGCTCTCTTTATCCTAAATGATACTTTCACAAGGGGTGTGTGTTAACATTCATCCTTGTCAACCTCCTGGCTCCCTAACCCTTCCCATCGCCCTCCAAAAAAAGAAGCCACAACGTTAAGGAAAAATATCCAGCTGAAAGGGCAAGGTTTTCTAAAAGAAGAAAAAGAGTGGGAAATGAATTATTTCAGACCAAAAGCAATTATATTTTGAAGGCAGAAGCAGACATCTTCTGGCACAACTGTCAAGATGTTACAGAAAGATTAAAAGAGGTTTTTTTGTCATTTAAAATCTGTTTCTGGTTCACAAAAAAAAAAAGTGTGCTGTTCAGTTTGTGATTTTTAATAAGATTTCTCAATAGACTGCTTTAAAAATAAAAGTGTGAGAAAGATGATAAAAATCGAAGGCCACGCAGCAAATACAGCCACAACTTTGATACAGTATCATTCATTTTCACCATTCTGGTGGATTTAGACAAGATTTTTGTGGGAGGTTATACCTTATACAATAACCTGTCAACAAAATATATTTTTTTGCAGAGACTTCCCAGGATTTAGGTTTCTGTTGGGGTTAAAGTAGAAACACCAGATTAATTCCTCTCAAAACTCTGGAAACTTTTGCTCAAGGGAGTGAACAATGGTATTTTTCACTGTTAACAGTGTGCAAACATCTCTTCAAGTTTCAAATGTCCAGATAGTGTTTTGTCACCATTCTTAGCAGTATTGACTTCCTCAGTTCTCCACTAAGAATTGCTTCTCAAACGTTTGCTTGAAGACCTAATTAAGGTTGTTCAGTCAAGGGGATTATGATTTCTAGAATAGCTTCTTCCCTGTTCCGCATGTTTATGAAATGGAAACTGTTTTGGAACTTGTTCATGCTCCTAATGGAAGCTGAGCAACCACCAATTCTCGTCCATCTTTCCCTTTCTCTACATCATCGCCTCATTCTTTATCTCCTTTCATTGTTGGGGTTCAACATACTCATTTCAAAGTCTTCTTGCCTTCATCTCTTCAACCCTCCTGTGCCTCTCTTTCTATCGGTAAGCATGATGCAGCATAGCCTTGACTCAGGCATGCCTTAACAAATCCATAAAGTGAAAGATACTACAGATGGAAGATGAGTTCATAGCTTTATTTCCTCTTTTTCTGTCTCCAATATGCATGGATTTCTTACTTCCTTAATACGTGTTTAGAATGGGGCTAGGAGCTGTGGGAATGCACATAAAGTAAGTATGTGAGATGACTCTTCAAGAATTTTACAATATTTTGAAAGCAGCAAGACTTATACTTGGGAAACAATTACAGAACAGGATGTGATGGTAATCAGTGAAGTGCTAAATCACCTTCCAAGTGGTATAATACATACCATACAACCTACTTACTTTCAGGAAGGGGGAGTTGGGGAGGTATTCTTCTACTTAATTCAGTCTTTTCATTTCTTCTCATTTTGTGAACTCATTCAGATGTCAACCTACTATGGCAAATTTAATTTTGAAAAGAAACAATTTCCCAACTCTTCTCCTCCAATTTATACTGGTGGCCTTTCTCTGTCTTTATTTCCCCTTGAAACTCTACCAAAATTATCATTATATTTAATACAGGAATTCATTTAGAGTATATCTCAGCCTCCTCTAAAATATTTACATGCCTGATTATGCCTTAACTTCCTACTTTCCACTTTATTAAAAAAAAAATGTGAAAAATCTTCAGCATCCACGTTAAGCCAGCAAACTGAGAATTTTAACATGAAAGTTTTCTTATTCTAATGCTCTCCAAATGGAAAAGCTAAAATCTGAGAGTGGTTATTTTGAATTGAAGAAATACAGTGATGCTTCCAGGAATTTAGGATTAGAAAAACATTTATTTTTCATTTAACTCAACTCTATGCCTTTGGCCATTCACCTCTACCAGATATTAATAGGAAAGGGGAAAGAAGATGAAACTTAAATCAGCATGTACTAATTGCTAGGATGTATCTTTTAAAAAGAAAGCTTGCAGGGAAAGAGATAGAAAGTACTGAGTAGTTTTCTTAAGGTTTTAGCATATTTTGTATTTCCTACATTGCAAAACATAATTTTTAAAAAAAGAAAGGAAAGAAAAAGGAAGACTAGATGAGAAAGAGGAGACATTTTAAATAGGAAGAACACAATTATTGAGTACCAACAATGTGCTAGACACTCAGCCAGGTTTTCCCCATATCTTATTTAATCCCCATAGTAATATCCACACACAGAGTTGTGATGATCTCCATTCTACAGATAAAGCACTCTACGGAGGTAAAGTAACTTGGTCAATGTTATGGACCAAATGTCTGTGTGCCACCCTCCCAAATTTATATGTTGAAATCCTAAACCCCAATGTGATGATATTGGAAGGTGGGGCCTTTGGAAAGTAATTAGGTCATGAAGGTGAAGCCCTCATGGTGAAATTTGTGCCCTTATAAGAAGAGACACTGGAGCTTGCTCCCTCTCTCTGCTCTCTGCCATGTGAAGACATAACAAGAAGATGGCCATCTGCAAACCAGAAAGCCGGTCCTCACCAAACACCAGATCTGCCAGTGCCTTGATCTTGGACTTCCCAGCCTCTGCAGGTGTGAGAAATGCATTTCCATTAACACCCACTCTATGGTAATTTGTTATAGCAGCTCAAACTGACTGGGACAGTGAAGATGACACAGCTAATATGTACAGGATCAGGATTTGACACCAGTTCCAACTCTGACTTTCACCACACTACACTGCCTCTCCAAACAGCCAGCAATTCCTGAAGGGGTCCTTCCAGAGTAGTCACACCCAACACATGATGGGTACCATGAAGACAGGCTTCTAATGTAAAACTTCCAGGCTCAGCTAACCAGGGGATGCAATGAACACATGGGAATGGACTTGGTTTTTTCCCCTCCTTTCTTATTGACTCTGAGATCTTACTGCACATCTATAGGCAAAAGCCCAATGCCTGGAACATCAAGGAGAGGGAAAGCCTAACCCATCGAGGTGGACAGAGATCAGGAGGGAAAGACTGGGATCATCAATCAATCTCCAGTTCAGCACAAACCTNGGGGATGCAATGAACACATGGGAATGGACTTGGTTTTTTCCCCTCCTTTCTTATTGACTCTAAGATCTTACTGCACATCTATAGGCAAAAGCCCAATGCCTGGAACATCAAGGAGAGGGAAAGCCTAACCCATCGAGGCGGACAGAGATCAGGAGGGAAAGACTGGGATCATCAATCAATCTCCAGTTCAGCACAAACCTACTCATGACCCAGAAACCATGCAAAGGAAAGAATTCCTGGCTTTAACACTGGGACTTCAAAAGCCTGACCACAACAATCAAAAGGTCCTAATTCCCCAGGGCAAACACACCTGCTCAGTTTATCTGATTGAGAGGAAGCCTTGGCCAAGGTACAAACGAGAGAAAAAAAAAATGTGCTCAGAGTGTTTTGTACTTTTCAATGTGCCCATTGGCATTGGGTGACCTGTCTTATTGAAATAGGACTGACTGTTGGAGGGTGGGGTTTGCTAAAAAGCGGAGAATGCGGTGGATGAAAGTGAGACAGACAACTCATAATTTTTCCTTTTTGAATTTCAACCTGTTGGATAAAAACAATAGCAAATGAGGCATTGAATATGCATGAGGCAGGGAAGGTATTTTAAGTTTTTCAGGAGACAGCTCGCTGAACAGAATTGCTAATTGTGTCTCACATTGCTCTGTCCAATTCAGTTAGCTTGATTATGGCTGAGTTGTCAACTCCCCTGCTCTCGAGGTTCCACAGTTGCAGCCCATTCTGAGGCTTTGTACTAAATTAGAATTTTATTTTCCCAAAAAAAATGTTTTCCCTTACTGAAGAGCTAACTTTACCCATTGTGACAACATAACCTTTCTCAACAAAAATAAAATTGTAACTGCCAAGGGTTCAGATTCAAGGGTTTTTGGAGTTGGTGGAACATCAGGAATGTAATCACAGCTGTGACAATTGCAAATTAAGATTGAACAATGAGCCAAATAAAAAGGGTGAGAAAGAGCAGAACACCATATGGAGCACCTCGTTGCTACCCCCACATGATATCTTTGATTCCTTCCTCAGGATAAGGAGGATTAGCCAACTGAGGGATGGACTAAATAGAGCCTTGGAATCTCACTAACTTGCAGCCGCTGCCTTAATCAAGGCAGTTCAATTTCCCATTTCCTTTTAGTGTCTTCGCTTTTAAAATGCGACAAACTTCACTTGATAATGGTGCCAGCTCAAGAGAGGGGTGGTGAGTGAAGTAGAGGACCTAGTTGGACAGTTAAATGAGAATCAGATATATCTAGGCCTGTCTAGCAAATCAGGAAGAATTCACCCTGAAGATCAAAAGAATAGGGCATGATAGGCTGAATCAAATAAAATGTCATGATATTAAGTTCAGTATGGCGCCCTCTGTCAAATCCATTCAATTCCAGCCAAGCCCCTGCTAGACTCATGTCTGAAATGGATGAGGAACAATGGAGGGTGGAGAAAGGTGAACAGAAGCAGTCCTGCTTTGGGACCCTCTAATTAACACTGCATGGCCCAAAGAGAAAGGGGCAGTGTTCCCACCTCTCCCCAGAGAGTCCCACTGCTTTGGGGCCACGAGGGACCAAAGCACTGATGAAGTTGTGCTGTAAGAGATGGCTGCGATGGCAACTCTGCCATGCTGGGAGACATGGAGGGTCAGGCAGAAGCCAGCAGAGTAGCTAGTGTCAATGGGAGAGTCCTTATCTGAGAACATTTGTGACACATCCTGGGGAAGTATAGAAAATGGTCCAAGCAAGGGGGTGAAACATTTAAAGGGATTGTATTTTTCGGCTTATACTGGAAAGCTGTGAATGCAATGTAAGAACCCCAGGCTATCCTTCTGCGAAGCCACATGAAAGAGAACCAGGACCTCCTGGCTGACAGCCCCAGCCAATTGCTAAGACCATTAGAACCAGCCAGCTGACCACAAACACACAAGTGAGTCCAGCCAATATCACATGTAACAGAGATGAGCCATCCCAGCTAAGCCCTGCCCAAATTTCAAAGGTATGCGTAAATAAATAGTGTTGTTTTAGCCACTATATTTTGGGGTGGTATTTCACACAGTAACTGATACCATCTTTACAAACATTCTCTTCTGGTATTCCCCACTTGCAAGACAGAAAAAAAAATAGATTTTTGAAAGCAATTTTAATTGTTCTCAAGTAATGTCTTCTGCTGACCTTGATTAAAGGCATTAGAGTAGGAACGATCATCTTTCTTGCTAAAATTAAAGCTTTAGCTATAGCACATCATTCTGCCAGAGCAGAAAAATCCTCCAATAGCAAAAGCTTCTATGCCCATTAGAACGAAGTGATATAGATGCACTTCAGCCTCAATAGCAAAACAAACCCAAAATGGGTTGTGAGTTCAGGATGTCACAGCACTACCACGGGCTTGGTTATTCTCCCTGCAGAGTCGCTTTTATAACTGTTCCCTAGGTTCTCCAAACATCCCCATTAGGAAAAGAGAAAATAAAAATNAATTCCAGCCAAGCCCCTGCTAGACTCATGTCTGAAATGGATGAGGAACAATGGAGGGTGGAGAAAGGTGAACAGAAGCAGTCCTGCTTTGGGACCCTCTAATTAACACTGCATGGCCCAAAGAGAAAGGGGCAGTGTTCCCACCTCTCCCCAGAGAGTCCCACTGCTTTGGGGCCACGAGGGACCAAAGCACTGATGAAGTTGTGCTGTAAGAGATGGCTGCGATGGCAACTCTGCCATGCTGGGAGACATGGAGGGTCAGGCAGAAGCCAGCAGAGTAGCTAGTGTCAATGGGAGAGTCCTTATCTGAGAACATTTGTGACACATCCTGGGGAAGTATAGAAAATGGTCCAAGCAAGGGGGTGAAACATTTAAAGGGATTGTATTTTTCGGCTTATACTGGAAAGCTGTGAATGCAATGTAAGAACCCCAGGCTATCCTTCTGCGAAGCCACATGAAAGAGAACCAGGACCCGAAGCACATGAAAGAGAACCAGGACGTCCTGGCTGACAGCCCCAGCCAATTGCTAAGACCATTAGAACCAGCCAGCTGACCACAAACACACAAGTGAGTCCAGCCAATATCACATGTAACAGAGATGAGCCATCCCAGCTAAGCCCTGCCCAAATTTCAAAGGTATGCATAAATAAAAAGTGTTGTTTTAGCCACTATATTTTGGGGTGGTATTTCACACAGTAACTGATAACTGATACCATCTTTACAAACATTCTCTTCTGGTATTCCCCACTTTCAAGACAGAAAAAAAAAATAGATTTTTGAAAGCAATTTTAATTGTTCTCAAGTAATGTCTTCTGCTGACCTTGATTAAAGGCATTAGAGTAGGAATGATCATCTTTCTTGCTAAAATTAAAGCTTTAGCTATAGCACATCATTCTGCCAGAGCAGAAAAATCCTCCAATAGCAAAAGCTTCTATGCCCATTAGAACAAAGTGATATAGATGCACTTTAGCCTCAATAGCAAAACAAACCCAAAATGGGTTGTGAGTTCAGGATGTCACAGCACTACCACGGGCTTAGTTATTCTCCCTGCAGAGTCACTTTTATAACTGTTCCCTAGGTTCTCCAAACATCCCCATTAGGAAAAGAGAAAATAAAAATCATGTCTACAAATAAAGAAGCCAAGTTATAGAGAGAGGGAAAAGCAAGTCAACTGCAAAAAGTCGTGGCAAACAAAAACATACAATGTTATTGGTGGGTGCTATTTTCCAGTGTGAGGGATGTCTCCCTTATTCTTGAAAGAACATAACCCAGAGGTGTCCTGGGGAACATGCAGGATTACTTTTTATTAAACCTAACTGAATGGGGGAAAGTGCTATTTTGTTAAATGTTTAAAATGTTCCTTATTTCTGTTTCTCATCTCCTGTCCTCCTTCCTTCTAAACTCAAGTGTCTTTGGGTGGGGCAAATTCTCTTCCTAAGCAGAATTTTCTTTCTGATTAAATCTTCTCTGTTCTCACGCAGTTCCATTGCTTTAGCTCCGATAAGCCTCGGGTCAGTTCTATCTGAGCTTACAATCCCAGGTGAGCTTTCAGTGATCATGGAAATATAGATATTTCTTATTTTCAGTGATATCAGATGAAGCCGTCATCCTTAAGCAGCCAAGGTGGAGGAATTAAAATCACATCATGAAAAGCAGAAACTATTTATTCACTTGAACTCTTTCTCATAGATGTTTTAGAGACAAGTACATCAGAATGTTGTTTGTAATTAAGGAAAATTAACCCCAAAATACATCCTGTTGCACATGATTTGTTATGTCACTTGATGTCTGTCTTTAAGAAAAAAGTAATTGGGTTTATTTCAATAGGCTTGCCTGCTTGCTGTAATGATGTATGCCGGTTGGAAGCCTCAACTTGAAGTTGATGTTGCTTAAATAAGAGTGTTTCCATGGTTCCAAGTGAAAAGACTCGACCTGTTTTTTGTTATTGTTGTTGTTGTTGTTTTAAGTCTCAATAATGCAACACATATAAAGAAGCTAAATTAAATTCCATTTTTCATTATGTGTTAATATTGGGCTCCATCTCTATGTGACCTGAGTCAGACTAATAGAAAAAGTCAAAACTAGCATAAAAGAGTGTAAGCATGTGGTTCTGGATCCCTGTACCAGCCAGCACCATAAAAATAAAAGAAAAAATTTAAAAACTAAGCTAAATCCAAGCCTGAGCAGACAAAAGGACACAAATCTAAAGATATCA
>NW_007726990.1:416722-418042 GCF_000696425.1 Galeopterus variegatus | reverse complement strand
ATCTTCTTTACTAGGTGGACAAATCCTGTTTGCAAAAAGAGATTGAGGCTAAGAAGTAGCAAATCAAAAGAGGAGAACACGATTGTAATTTGCGTCCCTGAGTCATACCTTTCCTAACCACTCTAGATTATTGATAGAGATATAGACACGTTAACTACTACATTCCCTTTTTTGCTCCAGCAACCTTGATTTGGGTTACTGACATAACCAAAGAGCCCTGACTTATCAAAATGGGTACTATTATTTCCTCTTTTCAAAGATGGAAAAACTGAAACTTAGAGACATTAAATAGTTTTCTCAAGGTTACACCAATATAAATGACAGAACCTGGGTTCAAACCAAACCCAGTAGGAGCTCTACCCACTCAGAGCTCTAAATCACTGCAAAATATAATCTATTAAAGAAAGTCATCGTGCTAGGCATTTTCAGAGTGCAGGGGAGAAGAAAATTGCTCTTACAAAAATAGTTCTGTTGGGCCGGCCCGGTGGTGCACTGCTACAGTGCGCCGCTTGGGAAGCGCGGCTACGCTCCCGCCAAGGGTTCGGATCCCACATACAGACTGGCCGCTCGCTGGCTGAGCGAGGAGCAGGGGCAACACCGAGGGTTGCGATCCCGTTGCCGGTCCTGGTCCAGTACGGGCGCGACACTGAGGGTTGCGATCCGTTGCCGGTCACGAAAAAAGACAAAAAAAAAAAAAAATAGTTCTGTAGGAGAGATAGACAGGAACATAAATAGCAAAATATAAAGAACATCATGGTATTACTATGCATACAGTGCTCTTCATAATAAGTATTGTTCATTTACAGTATCTTATTTGGTCTTCCCAATAATTCTGTGAAGTAGACAGTATAGAGATTTTTGTTATTCCATTTTACAGATAAAGACAACATCTAAGAGAAAGTCCTCTCAAGATGGCCTAACTAAATATGTGATGAGTAATAAAATAAAACCAGAACTAGACACTGTGTCTTCTAGCTCCAAGTCTTTTCTCCTTCATCATACTACTTACCCTGGCTTAGTTTTAGTAGGAGAAGCATTGTTATGCAGTTCAGAAAAAGATACTTAAAATTCAGAGATCAAGAGTTAAAATTTCTCTCTCAACACTGCACTGCCCGGGAAATTTCTGATCAAAATTTCTAACCAAAGCTTTTAACAATACAGAATTTTTTTCATCTAAAGTAATTCTTAGCCTCTCACAAATATGAGTACCCAGTCAAGATAAACTAAATTGTATATTCACTAATATTTTCTTCCAGTTCTTCTATGCTTTTTAAATTTGATTTACATCCATCTAAAACATACTTTTATGTAAGATGTTAG
>NW_007726990.1:413656-415210 GCF_000696425.1 Galeopterus variegatus | reverse complement strand
TGAAAGCCTCCAATGGGAGTAGTTAAGTCAGGGAAATCAGAAAAGACTACCAAGAGTGAAAAAAGGGCAGTGCAGGCAAAGGAACCAGCCCGTGCAGAAGCTGTTATCCTTTGCATGCCATGTATATTGCTGAAGTACATGTATATGGAAAAAAGAATAACTAAAAAAGCATATGCACATTGTACTACTTTTTTAAGTATATGTATATGTGTTTTACACACATACACACACATGCTTAAGAGCTACAATGACTATCAACAAAATGATAACAGTATCTGAGTAGATATTTCTTTCTTCCTCTTTTTCTCCTTTTTTTTAAAAAAATTAATTTTGTAAATAGAAAAATTAAGTGTAAAATAGGACTGAAAACTGCATATTTGCTTGGTGACCCTATCCCAACTCCATGTGTAGGAGGTTGTGATATCCAAGCCAACTCCACCCAGGGCCAGCTCTAAGTTGCCTTAACCAGAGAAGAAATTAAAAGAAGCTACAAACTCCAGAGTAAGCCATGTTTTCTCACTTGCATATCTTTAGTTACAAATGACTATTTACCTGTCAGTTGGGCTGAGAACACCCATAGGTTTTCCTTTGAAGTGAACCTTTTGGATTTAAAGAGATTTTTTTTTAAGCTGTTGAAGTTTTGCTTGATCTAAAGTCTCCAAGACGTTTGAAGTTGTGACTTAATGGAAGATTATTTTTATTCACAGTGATCGAGCAGTTAATGAGATAAAGTAGTGAGGAGACAAGCTTAATAGAATATGTGGCTGCACTGCATGTTAATCTTTATAAAAGGCAGAATGAAAATAACAGGAAACCAGGAAGAAATTGGGACAGATGGCTGAACAGCTCAAAGATAGGAAAAACAACTCTTCCCTGCATAGGCCTTTCAAAAGCAAACCCCTCTCATGTTGAGTTCAATAGATAAAAGGCAACAAAGAATGAGAAGATGGAAAGCTGGGACTAAAATTGTCCTGATGGCTGTTCTCTTGAGACCTTCATCTAACCCTTTCTCAATCCCTTCCCCACCCCTCCTTGAAGGGCAAATGCATCTGGAGCAACTACAAGTTTTCAATATGGAAAGAACATAAACAGTAAAGAAAGACACCATCTGCCTCAGTGGCCCGTTATGCACTGTTTTAACCTCCGTAAGTCATAACAAGATTAGGGGGGATCTCCATACTAGCTGGACTCAGTAGCAATGCACTAGGGAGGCCAGTGAAAACAGATGGCAAAAGAGGGGGAAAGAAAATCACTTCCATCTACTATCCATGTTGTTTCAGTATCCTTGTTTTCTCTTGGTGGTGGTAGTGGTGGGGTTTTGTGGTTGTTGTTGTTGTTGTTTTGTTTTGTTTTGTTGCTTGTTTTTTCACTCCAGGGGAGGAAAATTCAGGCTACCTAATTACCAATTCAAGTCAGAAAACTTTTAAAGCCTAATTAGACTAGGGGAGAAAAAGAAATTTGTCATCTACTGGGATCTGTTTAACCCACTGATGAGAAGGTGGAACCAAATGTGGATACTTTTAGTATTTCAAGTGGCCAATTGAATAAATTTGG
>NW_007726990.1:411172-412967 GCF_000696425.1 Galeopterus variegatus | reverse complement strand
AGAAGGTGGAACCAAATGTGGATACTTTTAGTATTTCAAGTGGCCAATTGAATAAATTTGGGGAAACTGGCAAAGCAATATTTCTCAATGGATCCTCTAGGAGCCCTCTGCATCTTACTCTTTTGGAATGCTTACTAAAATGCAGACTCCTGGGCCCACCTCAGCTATCGATTCATTAGGACTAAAGTGAGTCCCAGAAATTTGTGCTTTTCAAACATTTTAAACATACTCATGCTCTGAATTTTACATCCAATGTAGCATATCCTTGAGATTCTATGTTTCTGCTGGGTCTTGTTCCAAGTGGGTTTGGGAACTGGACCTAATGTTTGACAGGGCTTTATATCTGGAACCCAGCGACACCTGTATGGGGAGACAGCATTCTCACAAGGAAAAATGCTTTGGCTTCTACCCTTCATACCTCAGTTCCTCCAACCCAGAAACTCAGACAGTGTTAGGTATGGGTCATTGTGAACCATGCAAGTGGTGTAAAGTCACAAAAGGGTGAGCCTGTGGAATAATCACTGAGGCGTGTTCATCCTCATCCCCTCTTTGAATTCAGTCCAACAGAGGTAGCTCCTTGTCACTTCCCTTTGCCACTGGTAGATTTTTCTTTTAGTCTGCCTTTTCAATGAGGAAAAAAGCCCTTCAGGAGAAATGGATTTATGGGCGATCTCAGTTCCCATTCCCCACCGTGGGTGAGCCTCAGACCTTGTCTTCTGTCTCCTTCTAGCCTGAGATGCAGGACTGTAGGTTATTGCCCCTGAAGGTACTATGGTTTCAGAATCCAGTTCTCTCTCCAAGCTGTTGCTCCCTCTTCCAGTTTCCAATCCTAGGACTTTTCCTTTCTTGATTTCAAGCTCAGTTATGCATTTATAATGATGTTGGCTATACTTTATACAGAATTTATAGGAGTTGTGTAGTGGGAGAATTTTTCAGGCAATGTTGCCTTATGGATTGCTGGAAATAGAAGTTCTCCAAACTGCATTCTTAACAAGTACCACACATGATTCTTATCCACACAGTAAAGTTTAAGAACATTGTAATCCTCAGCAAGTAATGAGACTTTGTAGTTGTATAACAGCAGTTTATAAAATGTTTTCATATCCATTTAATTCATTTCATCCTTGTAACAACCTTGCAAAATAAGCAGGACTGGTATTTTTATTCCTAACTTTCTGATGATAAAGCTTAGTCAAACTAAGTTTCTTTCCCAATGACATAAAAGTAGTTAAGGAACAAAAATAAGGACTAGACCCTAGATATTTTGATATTTGATCCATTGCATCAGCTGTATTGTTCTTAAGGTTATAATTTAAGTTTCCAAGAAATTTTTATCTGCCACATGATTCCAAATCACAGCTTTCTATATGAGTTTGAAGGAGACAGAGTCAAATTCTCTTTGGAATCTATGGGTCTGTGTTTTCCTTCTATGTATATGTCAAACATTGAAGCTTTCCTCTATAGACACAGACTTTTTTTTATTGGAACATAAGTGATTGTACATATCTGTGGGGAACTGCATTGAATATCCATACCTGTGTGAATATGTGATGCTCAAATCAGGATAATTAGTACATTCGTCATTAAACAATGTAATCATTTTTTATGGTCCTTTACCAGTTTCTCACTAACCCTCCCCCCATCCCACCTTTGGTGGTCTCAGTTGCCACAAACTTTCTTAAAAGTAATTTCTCCAGTTCAAAACATATGGCAATTAATTTCAAAATGATCTCTATGGTGAATTGACATGATTTATATGTATTCTTTGTTTTTAATAATTATCCTTTAATGTTGT
>NW_007726990.1:395642-410374 GCF_000696425.1 Galeopterus variegatus | reverse complement strand
ATGGTGAATTGACATGATTTATATGTATTCTTTGTTTTTAATAATTATCCTTTAATGTTGTCAGTATCATATATTGTTGCATCCTTGCAGAGTCCATAGACGGGCTCATCCACAACAGAAGCCTCTCCTAACTTCTGCCTGGCTGCTAAGGGATTAGAGCCTAGTTAAGGTGCTTTTCCTATTCCCCAACCTCAGACAGAACGATTTATTTGAACTTGGGAATCACTTTTCAGTCATTCAGAAAAACTCAGTGTGCTGCAAACCTTTTCAAGGTTCATGATCTAAGCAGTGGAGAATTCACCTTGAGACCTCAGCCCTGTCTCTGCTTCTGGGTCTGCATGTGGTCATTCATCCCACAGCCACATTCATTCCACCAACATTCAAGCACCTATAATGTGCCTGGAAACCAACTAGAGACTGTCTCATATCCAGCCAATAGTTTAATATCTATGGGGACAATTTACTATCGAATTAACATTGCAGAGTTTCAGATTGCTCCAAAGGGCCTTTTAGCAGACAATCATGCACTAAAATATTTTCCGGCTCTGTCCAGTGTTAACAGAGCTTTCTCTTTCTACTTGGAGTTATCTCCTTTTCTTCCTATCTTTAGGGTTTACAGAGAATAATTATCTTCCCTGTAAAAGACATGCTAAGAATTTTTTTACAAACACAAATTGCCATGAAAACTTAAAAGACTTTGTTTAAAGGGAAGCTAATTAATTTTATTTTAGTGTTGTTGTTCAAATGCCTTTGAAACTGCTACCTTTTTTTTCCTTTAGGGCCAAGCTGATTTCCTTTTGTCTCTTTAGCACATGGTAATTTGCATGAACGTAAAAACATTTTATCTGCCTTAATATTCTAGAACTTGACTAGACTTTCAGTCATGAACAGGTCAGCCAGTAAACCTAAGTGCTCCTCAGTACAAACTAGGAGAACCCATAACTGTATATCCATTCAACAGAAAACCCAACTGCCATCCAAGAATGAGGTAGACTTAAAATAGCATGTACCAACACGGAAAGATCAGGTTATATCAATAAGGGAGTAAAGTTAAGTTAGAAAACAAGGCATAAGGTTTAACATCAATCATATATGTACTTAGAAAGAGGCTACTTCTGAGGAAGAAAGAGAAATAAATCAAGAAGGTAAGAGGCTCTCATTTTTAAAAAATTAAAAGATGCATCAGTATATAAGGCAAAATGTGAAACATTCAGGTATAATATTTTTAACAATTATATGTAAGCCACCAAACTGTCCCTAAGTGATTATCATCTACAATTGTTCTCTAAAATAACCAGACAAGGAGATGATTCTATAACTTTCCCTATAAAAATGTTTGAGTTTTCCTTCCTCACATACAGAAACCAGAGAATAATTTTAGTAATTGTTAATATGTACTGAGCTCTTACTAGGAACCATCACAGTGCTAGCTCTAAAAGTGTTAAGCAGAAAGAGAAAGAGAAAGAGAACACTAAAATCCAAAATCTGTAGGTCATAGCTACTCCAGAATTACTGCACAGGCAGGGCCTGGGGGCAGCAATCTCTTTGAAAGGGTTGGGGCTTGAGCTTTATTTGCACAAGATTTATAAATCAAGAAAATGATAATGCATCATATTAAATAATGGTGAGAGGACAAATAACTAATTGAATAGGGTGGATCAATCCCCATGTTGCCTCTGATGTCCTGTATCAAGAAAATCCTCAGTGGAGAAGAAGCTGCCTCTCTCTCTAGAAAAGAAAATTAGATTTTGTTTGATGAAAGATTCCAGAAACTTAAGTTTTCAGAAAGTTGTGTAGAAGCCATACAACGTCACGGATATAGCAACAGTCTGATCCTCTCCTTTCAATATATGTATTGTTTATAAGTACACATGACCAACAGCTTAATTGTCCTCCAGTGCAGTGTCTCTCAAACGATCCTTGGTGAAGAACAATTCTGTTTTCATTTGTTTGTTTGTTTATTTACTTTCATCCCATTAGAGGTTGAAGATAGTAAGTGGCTGTACATGCAACTCACCGTGTGGTTTTGACATCACCCAACTGGACCAGACCCTGACTGAGAACAGTTCACTGATCACTTGCCTGGATGTCACAGCAGTGACAACTTACTGGAAAAGTTTCTAAATATTAATTCTCAATTTCTATTCTTTTCTTGACCTAGACTAGTAACAAATCCACAGATCATACTTTGAGTAGTATTAGTAAAAATCATATGGGTCCTATCTCAGTCATTAGTACAGTTTATTAACTTTCATCCCATTAGAGGTTGAAGATAGTAAGTGGCTGTACATGCAACTCACCGTGTGGTTATTTACTTTCATCCCATTAGAGGTTGAAGATAGTAAGTGGCTGTACATGCAACTCACCGTGTGGTTTTGACATCACCCAACTGGACCAGACCCTGACTGAGAACAGTTCACTGATCACTTGCCTGGATGTCACAGCAGTGACAACTTACTGGAAAAGTTTCTAAATATTAATTCTCAATTTCTATTCTTTTCTTGACCTAGACTAGTAACAAATCCACAGATCATACTTTGAGTAGTATTAGTAAAAATCATATGGGTCCTATCTCAGTCATTAGTACAAATATCTTAAAAGCCAGCACTGATCAAAAAACAAACCATTTAAACAAAAGTGTCCTACTGCTCCTCTTTTAAACTTTTGCCGAGGTTAATTGATAGGTATCTTGACAAAGCAAAACAATCTGCTTTTCAAAAGTCACCATTCATAACTACTTATTTTTGTGAATTACATAAATGTTTTCTCAATATTATTACATACTATTATATAATATATAATTGTATGTTTTATATAATTATGTATTATTAATATATAATGGAAGTTATAATATATATCTTTTGTGGGCTTGATAACTTTCTTTTTTCCATATTTTCATCTTATATATTCCTCTAAATATTAAGTCTCAAATCCTTTGTGAAATAAGAAAGAATGAAAATAGATAACTACAAATAGACATAAATACATATAGAACTTGCATTGTATATTAATTATAATTAATACATATCATATATTTATATAATATTATACAATATATAATATATTGTATATTATAACTATATATTATATATTGCATAATATATTAATATATATCATATATCATATAATACATATCATATATCATATAATATATATGATATGTTAGTATATTATATATTAATATATAATTGTATATATTATATGATATATTGTATATTAATTGCATTATATATTAATTATATTAACATTATATATTAATTATATTGATATTATATATTAATTATATAGTGTATAATTATATAGTGTATATTATATTCTTAATATTTTCTCAATATTATTCAATAAAATTAAGATCAATTAAATATTGAAACTGAAAAATAATAATAGACCAACACTCCTACAGAGATGCTGTATGGAAAAATTTAAAGTCCACTATAAAAGACATGACCCCAGTAGAGATTCACAATATACAATGACCCTGAAACATTCTGCAGAAATAAGGTGAATTAACCTTTCAGGGGATGGTGAATTATTTAATCACAAATCCTATTCCATTACATTATGTTTGGGAACATGCTGATTTACATATTTTGAGAAATGCTGGAGAAGACCTTGTGTAAGTATTCCCCATATTGCTAATGTAAATGCCTTAACTTTTTATTACCCACCCCATCTGTCCCCAACATGCACACTTTTTTAATGCAGGCAAAATTTCTATTTTCTCTGTAGGAATGAAAGACATCTAAGGCCCTCCATGTTCAGTATTGACAATCAGAGCTTTGTTTGGAGCATAATTCCTCAGTTCTAAGACAACTAGCCATTGTTCTTACAAGTGAAACACAGGAAAGCTGTTTTGAGATATGGATGCTGGATAATTGGCCAGACCCATGCACTAGGTGAAGGACTCAGTCTTACAGCCAGTGACCCCAAGAGCAGAATTCCAATCTATGCCTCAGCCAAAGTAAATTTTAGCACATCATGGACTTGCATGATCACCTGAAAATATGGAAAGCAAGAATGTTAAGTCTATCATCGCCAGGGTTCTCTGGAACAATCATGAACTCTCTACTTTCCAAAGACCCATTTAACAACACTAAAGCTTAAAACAGATTGAATGAAGCTCATGCAATTCATCTGATCTCATCAAGAAGGGTTTTTCAGCTTGAGAGCCCAGACCACTAGTCCCTTGTTCAAAATGCAGCTTTCTCTAGATTGCAGTGATAACAGAACAACTGTGCAAATTACTAAAAAATCATTGAAATGCACATTTTCAATGGATTAATTGAATAATATATAAACTGTACCTCCATAAATATGTTAAAAGTGAGAAAATGTTAAAACCACGGCTCATAAACCTCACCTCCAGCTGTTCAGAGGTAGTAGGCATGTGATAGGGTTTAGGATTTCACAATTATTTGTAAAGTATCAGGTAATTCTGAGAATTTGGCTAGATGTTCTAAATTATATCCTGGAACTAAGCTGAGCCATCAGAAAGCAGCTTATTGCCTGGATCACCGCTGAAATTGTTTCACTGAGTTTCTGTCATCAAGAAATGCCACCAGCAAGGAATGCCACCAACAGGAAGTCATTTGTTTGCTTTAGGATCTTATGGTATTATTCAAAACTTCTCATAAAGAGGTGGGGAAATCATGCAATTTTTTAAGAAAATACACTTAGGCACCAACAAAAGATTTTCCTCTCCCAAGGAACTGCTGTTTGTTGATAATTTACACAAATCATTTAACTGACATTACTCCTGTTTTAAAGTGACTGCCATGAAGCTCAGAAACCGAAAGTTCTCCAACTTTATAATTGTGTAGGAACTAATGGTTTGTTTACCTCCAATTATAATTTATATCTTTTGTGGTCTTGATATCTTTCTTTTTGTATATTTTCATCTTACAGTAAACATTATTCTAAATTACCTCAAATCCTTTATGAAATAAGGCGGAATAAAAATAAATAATTACAAACAGACATAAATACACATAGAACTTACATTGTAAAAACTCCAATTAAATAGGGCCGGCCTGTGGCTCACTTGGGAGAGTGTGGTGCTGATAACACCAAGGCCATGGGTTCAGATCCATATGTAGGGAATGGCCAGTTAGCACACTTGGTAGAGCGTGGTGCTGACACCACCAAATCAAGGGTTAAGATCCTCTTACCAGTCATCTTTAAAAAAAAAAAAAAAAGAAAGTCTGATTAAATAACTAATTCTATCTTCCAAACAACTAGAAATGAAAAAGAGATTACCAAATAAAAACATAATTCATCTAGACACTTGGGTATATTTAGAAATATGTGCACAGGAGTGTTATCATACAGCTTTGAATTAATAAACTAGATGAGTTAGGAAAGTCTCCAACATTGTGGCCTTTGAGGTCCCGGGCACATGGTACCAATTCATTTGAAGGCAAACATTTCTGTTAAGGGTCAGAGAGAACTTCCCCTAAATTCTGTAGATCCCAGTTAGCCAATACATTTGGGAACAGGGAGTGGAGTGAAGTTGGGGTACAGAGGAGGAAATTTATTTAAAGATACTTGGTATCTATGGGGAACTTTTAGGAGTTAGGCTTGGGTATACAAACAGAGACTCTGGGCATTCTGAAGATATTCTTTGTTAATTCTACATTCCCACTCCATTCCCAGTTTATTCTAAGTATGATAAGAACCACTGAGGAGTTTTGAACAGGGGAGTGACATGATCTGGCAAAAGTTTTAAATAGATTTTTCTGAGAGTTTGGTGGGAAATAAACAAAATGGGGAGAGGGGAGACAAGAGTAGAAACAGGGAAATCAAGACCCTGTGGCAGAAGTCCAGACAAGTAAAAAAACAAGTAACCCAATTTAAAAATGGGCAAAGGAGCTGAATAGGCATTTCTTAGAGGAAGATACATGAATGGCCAAAAGACACATGAAAAATGCTCAACATCACTCAGCATTCAGGAAATGCAAATCAGAACCACACTGAGATACCATCTTACTCCAGTTAGGATGGCTAATATCTAAAAGACTGAGAATGATAAATTCTGGTGAGGATGTGGAGAAAAAGGAACCCTCATACACTGTTCGTGGGACTGCAAAATGGTGCAGCCTTTATATGGAAAATGGTGCGGAGGTTCCTCAAACAATTACAGATAGATCTACCATATGACCCAGCTATCCCACTGCTGGGTATACACCCAGAGGAATGAAAATCATGTCATAGGGATACTTGCACTCCCATGTTTATTGCAACACTATTTTCAATAGCTAAGACTTGGAACTGGCCCAAATGTCCATCATTAGATGAGTGGATAAGGAAACTGTGGTACATCTACACAATGGAATACTACTCTCCTATTTTTAAAAAAATGAAATACTATCATTTGTAGCAACATGGATGGACTTAGAGAAAATTATACTAAGTGAAATAAACCAGGCACAGAAAGAGAAATACCGCATGTTCTCACTTATTTATGGGAGCTAAAAATAAATAAATAAATATACAAACAAACAAATGGGGGGAGTAGGAAGAAGACACAACAATCACAATTCCTTGAACTTGTTAAGACAAGTGAACAGATGTGATGGTTGATGGGGGTGAGGGGAGAGAGGGAGGGCAGAAAGGAGGAATTGATAAAGGGACATGAAAATCAACTACAGTGTATATTAATAAAGTAAAATTAAAAAATAAAACAAAATAAAAGATAAGCATACCAACTATAGTCAGGGATGTGGAGCAACTGAAATTCTCATGTACTGCTGATAGGAATGTAAAATAGTACAACCACTTGGGAAAATAGTTTGGCAATTTTTTAAACATTAATATGCACTTATATATGATACAACAATTCCAGTCCTAGGCACTCACCCAAGAAAAATGAAAACGTGTTCATACAATGATTCGTACATGAATATTTATAACAGCTTATTTTTCATAGCCAAAAACTACAAACAATTCAAATGCCCATTAATGAGTTGGTAAACAAATTGTGATAAATCTATAAATGGAATACTATTCAGCAATAAACAGAAATAAAGTGTGGCTTTAACTATAGAAAAATGTTATTTTATGTTTTTTTATCATATTACCAATTAAAGGAAAGAAAAGAATTATGATCATCAATTAATTCAGAAAAACACCTTCTAAAATNAAAAATGCTCAACATCACTCAGCATTCAGGAAATGCAAATCAAAACCACACTGAGATGCCATCTTATTCCAGTTAGGATGGCTAATATCTAAAAGACTGAGAATGATAAATTCTGGTGAGGATGTGGAGAAAAAGGAACCCTCATACACTGTTCGTGGGACTGCAAAATGGTGCAGCCTTTATGGAAAATGGTGTGGAGGTTCCTCAAACAATTACAGATAGATCTACCATATGACCCAGCTATCCCACTGCTGGGTATACACCCAGAGGAATGAAAATCATGTCATAGGGATACTTGTACTCCCATGTTTATTGCAACACTATTTTCAATAGCTAAGACTTGGAACTGGCCCAAATGTCCATCATTAGATGAGTGGATAAGGAAACTGTGGTACATCTACACAATGGAATTCTACTCTCCTATTTTTAAAAAAATGAAATACTATCATTTGTAGCAACATGGATGGACTTAGAGAAAATTATACTAAGTGAAATAAACCAGGCACAGAAAGAGAAATACCGCATGTTCTCACTTATTTATGGGAGCTAAAAATAAATAAATAAATATACAAACAAACAAATGGGGGGAGTAGGAAGAAGACACAACAATCACAATTCCTTGAACTTGTTAAGACAAGTGAACAGATGTGATGGTTGATGGGGGTGAGGGGAGAGAGGGAGGGCAGAAAGGAGGAATTGATAAAGGGACATGAAAATCAACTACAGTGTATATTAATAAAGTAAAATTAAAAAATAAAACAAAATAAAAGATAAGCATACCAACTATAGTCAGGGATGTGGAGCAACTGAAATTCTCATGTACTGCTGATAGGAATGTAAAATAGTACAACCACTTGGGAAAATAGTTTGGCAATTTTTTAAACATTAATATGCACTTATATATGATACAACAATTCCAGTCCTAGGCACTCACCCAAGAAAAATGAAAACGTGTTCATACAATGATTCGTACATGAATATTTATAACAGCTTATTTTTCATAGCCAAAAACTACAAACAATTCAAATGCCCATTAATGAGTTGGTAAACAAATTGTGATAAATCTATAAATGGAATACTATTCAGCAATAAACAGAAATAAAGTGTGGCTTTAACTATAGAAAAATGTTATTTTATGTTTTTTTATCATATTACCAATTAAAGGAAAGAAAAGAATTATGATCATCAATTAATTCAGAAAAACACCTTCTAAAATTCAATATCCATTCAGGCAGTAAAATTAAAGTAGAAAATCAGGAAAGAGAAAGACACTGCCTTAATCGGACAAATAGCATCTTCAAACAAAAACGTGCAGCAAACAGAATACTTAATGATGAAAAATCAGAAGTATTTCCTTTCAAGTCAGAAACAAGCCAAGGCTGTCCAACTACTACTTCTGTTCAATATTAAACTAGAGGCCATACAACTCAATAAGAAATAAAGTGCATAACAATTAGTTAGGGAGAAATAACTTATTATTTATAGACAATGGCATTGAGCACATAGAAAATCCAGAATATTCTAGGAAAGAACTATCAGAACAAATAAAAAGAATTAAAAACATTGACAACTCAATAAGAAATAAAGTGCATAACAATTAGTTAGGGAGAAATAACTTATTATTTATAGACAATGGCATTGAGCACCTAGAAAATCCAGAATATTCTAGGAAAGAACTATCAGAACAAATAAAAAGAATTAAAAACATTGCTAGATGTAAGATCAAGTTTTTAAAAGTTATGTTTCAATACATCTGTAAACAATTAGAAAGTTTTAAAAGGAAATATGCTATTGCTCCCATCCACTATCTCCCCTCCCCCTCCTCCTCCCCAAGGGTGAGCATGAGAGTTTAGACAAGGGTCAGGGATGAAAACCCTGTAGTTCATGTGTAAAAGTCAGATGTTTTCTTGAGGACAATATTTTTGGGCTTCTGATGGGTTTTATGCAGAAGACAACAAGGTTCGTGTTTTTGGAAGTTCACTCTAGCTGCAATGGATTGGCAAGAGCATAGCTCGAACTCTATTTGAGCTATGAATACATTCTTCAAAAATCCTAAAGGTAACTATTATCAAAACTACAACCATCTTAAACCAACAGGATGAAAATTCCATTAACAAAAAGCAAATTCTTCCTTTCAATTCAAAAAGGAATTCATACAGATATGAGACAACAGCCTAACAACAGTCATGAAATAAAGATATGAAAGTCCAGTGGATGACATGTTTACTAGGAGACCACAGCGAGTGGCAGCTATTAATGAGGAGATTATAAATTGCAATAACAACTACCAGAAGAAAAAAAAAAAAAAAATCTCCTGGCCTGGCCTGTCTAGTAACCTGGTAGGCTATTAGGTCCTATTTCCTATTTTGGACACTTTAGCCATGTTTTAAGAGGTGACTTTAGACATTAGCATCAGGAGAGCTTACAGCAGACGGGCAGATGGTCATAATTTGTTTTAATGCCCCTATGCATCAACATCTATATCTCTTCCTCTTGCATCTGTGTGGGCTCTGTGTTTGATTTGGTCAATAGAAGATAGTTGGCTCTGTGACAGTTTCTAGGCCCAGACTTGAAGGTACAGGAAGCCTCCACCTCTTTCATCTTGGAGTACTGAGCCACCATGTAAAAAGTCCATGTATCTGGAAGCCACAATGCTGTGAGGAAGCCACACTAGTAACACGAGCTGGTTTCAAATTATTCCAGGCCCTACCTTTTGAAATCATCCCAGACCAGGAGCCAGACACATGCTTGATGAAGCCGTGGTAGACAGCCAGCCTAAGAAAATTAGCTCCATTCACCATTTGACCTTAACCACAGGAGAGACCCAAGCAAGAACCACCCAATTGACTTCAGTCAACCTACAGATTCCAGAGAGAATAAGAATAACACTACCATGATCGTTTCATATATTATTACAGCATATATAATAATAATCAATATAATAATTAATGGTGTTAGCCAGTTAGGTTTTTCATACAACAACAGAAAACTGGAACATGAGATTCCTGCTTTACAGGCCATTTCCTGCCATATGGAGAGTGGTTGAGGGAACAACATATATTTAGCCTGGAGAAGAACCACTTCAGAAAAGGATAATAACCACCCTCAAATATTTGAAATATTTGAAATATTTACTGGCATGTAAGAGAGAAAACAGCTTTATTTTCCAAAGGACAAATCTAGGACCAAGATCAATGTTAACAGTAAAGTAGACAACATCAGACCTCTGGAAAGAAGAATGTGCCAATAATCAGTACAAAAGGGAGAACGGCGTCTTTATAAAATGAGGAACTCTCTCTGGACTTGTTCAAGTGGCACTTGAGATGTCCAGTCAGACTGGTATTAAAAATGAAACCAAAATAAGAGACTAGAAGCTGTGGCTAGGTTACTGTGGTCCTACCATATATTTGAGAGAGGTGACAATTAACTTATAGATAATTAGCATTTAAAAGTAGCGCAGCTATTGTTAATTTCGATTGTAGGAAAATATTGACAAGACAAGAGGCAATCAAATTCATGGTCTTGATTCCAACTATCAGTATACTTAAACTAAACATGTTCCTTAGGAAACATACATGTACTCTATTTTTAAAATGTTCATGGAAGTAGGTCACACAAATGCCATTAGGAACTCTTCCAGTATTTAAACCGCCTACTTTTTTATATTTGGTAACTCACTATAGCCCAGAAAATGTGCCTGTCGTTTCACAGTATTCTCTTATTTATGCCACATAAAACTCTATAAGGTCTTATTCCTGTTTCACAGATGAAGAAATTCGGGCACAGAGAGGTTAAGCAAACTGCCCAAACGCACAGCCAACAAATTCTAAACTGTTCCCCCGTTGGCCTGCTGCCTGTGCTGTTTGAGGAATCCTTCTTCCTGAAAGCAGTGATTTTGTTTAACTGAGAAGTTCCTGGGAAGCTCTGGTCCTTTGTTTCCAGAAATGCTTTTATTTGATTTTCAGTTAGTTGGAGTCAAGACCGTGAATTTGATTCCCTCTTGTCGGTATTCTCCTACGATCAGAATTAACAATAGCTGGGCTACTTTTAGATGTTAATTGTCTGTAAGTTAATTGTCACTTCTCTCAAATACGTGGTAGGACCACAGCAACCTAGTCACAGCTTTTGTCTCTTATTTTAAATAAATGCTTTGATTTAATTTGTGGTGTTAGGAAGAGCAGAAAGGATAGACCAGTGAAGTACCTCTTGTTGTGCAGAGGTGGCAGCTAATTCAGGGAATAGAGGGGTGGGGTCTCCAGCTAGAGCTTAAGAAAAAAATGCCAACAATCCTTCCTTACCCAAAATATACGTTATCTCCCAAATCAGACAAATGCTGCATAGCTTAGTAACAACTAATGACAACCCGTGATAACTAGAGAATGAATTGCATTGACCAAAGGAGAACAAGATTGGAAGAACAATAATCATTATTTTCTCTTCATTAAAAAAAACAACAAAAACCCAAGCAGGAACCACCCAACTGACTTTAGTCTGTAGATTCTTTTTTAAAAACTTTAAAAAGAACCTGCCCTAGAAATCAGATAAACAAAACACTCTATTTCTCTTCATTAAAAAAAACAACAAAAACCCAAGCAGGAACCACCCAACTGACTTTAGTCTGTAAATTCTTTTTTAAAAACTTTAAAAAGAACCTGCCCTAGAAATCAGATAAACAAAACACTCTATTGCTATATTCAGGAGTCAGTTTACCAAACAAGTCAGCCTCTGCATATCTCTTCAGAAAATAATGAAAGTCCATTCATTTGAGGGCCAGGCTTGGGTTTATCATCAAAGTATTGAGCTTAAAAAGTACTGAAGGAACAATCATGGAATACCTTATGTATTTATTTACAAATCATCTCTGGGTCTTGGGTGGTCACGGCTATTGTGGAGTTGTTTCTTGCAGGGGTTTGGACGAAATGACCCTTCAAGGTGATTTGGTGTCTTTCAAGTACACGGCTGTGTTTATACCCAATTCCAGAATCAGACAAGCTTCACTAACCACAGAAGTTGGGAAAAAAGCCAGATGCATCCCACACATCCCTGTGGTCTTCCTGCCTTCTGGCAAACTCCAGGACCAGATTGTGGTCTGTTTGGGGGCCAAGTTTGGTATGATCCGGGATGATTTATATGGCTTTGGGTGGAGTCCACATGATATGTGCTACTTTGGCCAAGTTTAGCTTTGGAGTTTCTGACTCATTTGAAGTAAAACATACCAGGTAGGGACAGATGGGCTCCCCAACAGGGACCAGAGTGGTCTCCTCCAAATCTTGTGGGACCCAAAACCAACTGAATTTCCCACCTCTCTATTCAAACGTCTAAAAAAATGCAACACAGGTGGTGTCAGGGAGAAGGAGTTGGATGTACAAGTGCTTTACAGGATTTGCCAAAAATAAAAATAANTAATGAAAGTCCATTCATTTGAGGGCCAGGCTTGGGTTTATCATCAAAGTATTGAGCTTAAAAAGTACTGAAGGAACAATCATGGAATACCTTATGTATTTATTTACAAATCATCTCTGGGTCTTGGGTGGTCACGGCTATTGTGGAGTTGTTTCTTGCAGGGGTTTGGACGAAATGACCCTTCAAGGTGATTTGGTGTCTTTCAAGTACACGGCTGTGTTTATACCCAATTCCAGAATCAGACAAGCTTCACTAACCACAGAAGTTGGGAAAAAAGCCAGATGCATCCCACACATCCCTGTGGTCTTCCTGCCTTCTGGCAAACTCCAGGACCAGATTGTGGTCTGTTTGGGGGCCAAGTTTGGTATGATCCGGGATGATTTATATGGCTTTGGGTGGAGTCCACATGATATGTGCTACTTTGGCCAAGTTTAGCTTTGGAGTTTCTGACTCATTTGAAGTAAAACATACCAGGTAGGGACAGATGGGCTCCCCAACAGGGACCAGAGTGGTCTCCTCCAAATCTTGTGGGACCCAAAACCAACTGAATTTCCCACCTCTCTATTCAAACGTCTAAAAAAATGCAACACAGGTGGTGTCAGGGAGAAGGAGTTGGATGTACAAGTGCTTTACAGGATTTGCCAAAAATAAAAATAAATTGCTTTTAATTTCTGAAGGGAAAAAGGCTGGATTGATTTTACAGGCTTTCCTCTAAACAGCAATTTACATGCCGAAACTGTAAAGCTGAGGGTAAAATATCCCTTCCCGGTGATTTGAAATCCGTTGATTAATTTCAAGTTGATGACCTTGTTCCCCTACAACAATAGAACTTTAATTCATCTCTCTCAGGCTGCCTCTAACTAGTTTTCAACAATCACTAAACAACCAGCAAGTAGTAGCTATCCAATGGATAGAATCCCTATTAATAAATACAAATTAAATGAAGCATATCAGAAGAACCTGATCCCAGTACCAAACTAAATAAGTGTTTCCTCTGTATTAAAGAGTGAAATACATCCCCATCAGAAGAATCTCAGATATTCTAAAGCAGTACTGAAATAAAATGTGAGCTGCATATGTAATTTTAAGTTTTCTAGTAGCTACATTAAAACATAAAAACAGGTGGAATTAAATTTTAAAATATACTTTTATTTAGCCCAATATAACCAAAATATTATTTCAACGTGTAATTAATATTTAAAAATTGATGAGATATTTTACATCCTTTTTTCTATCCTATGCCTTTGAAATTTGGTATTTTGCAGTTAACAGCACACCTTAATTTGGACTTTACATGCTCTTTTCAAATGTTCAATAGACAGTACGGCTAGTGGCTACCATTATTGAAAAGTGCAGCTTTAATGTAATAGCCACGCTAAATATATTTTAGTAAGCAAATGTTATAGTTAACTCAGATACAAGCTATAAGAATATGAAGAATGGTTTTGACCTCACAGAAACAGCAACGTTTGGGAAGCAGTTATAGCAGTGGAGTATCAGGACTCTGGGAGGAGCCTTCCCCAAGCTTTGGTACCATTTGCCTCAGTTTTCCCATCTGCAAAATGAAGATAAGAGCTCTAGGTATCTCATATGGCTCAGTGGGTTAAATTAGTTAATGCAAGTAGAGTGCTTAAAACTGTGTCTGGAATACAACAATCATCAACAAATCTTAGCAAGGAGAGGCTGATAAGAAATACATTGAAGGTAAGGACTGTTCTATACTTATCTCCATCAGCCCCCATGTCTACCACAGTCCTAGTATATAAAGGTGGTCAATGAATGTTTTCTTTTAAGATATTAAGAGTGGAGACACTAATGTGCTGCCCACATTCTACTCTCAGAAATAGAAAGAATTTTACCCAGGCTACTGGGAGTGCTGCCAGCAAACAGTCCTGAGCTATCATCTCCCTTTGGAAATTGCCCCAGCTAAAGAACCATACCTTGCTAAAGTCAAGCCCCTCCTGGGTGGTTTACCTCTAATACAATGACTGTCAAGCAGGCTCTCTCCTCCTCAGGGAACACAGCTGTGAAGGGCCACTCCAGCTCCAGAGCTCTTCGCCTTGTCTATGTATCCATGGGCATGCATCATGGCTCTTTTATTGGCATTTATTCCAAAAGCACTCCCTAATAAACATCCTGCATGTTAATACACAAACCAGAATCCACACCCCCCCCCCCCCACACATAAGAA
>NW_007726990.1:393367-394893 GCF_000696425.1 Galeopterus variegatus | reverse complement strand
CCCCCCCCCCCCCCCCCAATGATAAGAAACAAAAATTAAGTCAAAATCTAGGTTGGAGTGCTAGGTTGAAAGAAGAGTTAAGACAGTGAATAAATTAAATTTACCAGTCTTTTCCTAATAATTTTTTATTAACCAGATCAGTATAAGTGTTGCCTGTTTTCCACATACTGTGGATTATCTCTCTGCGTCTTCCCACCAGCAGCTCATTTGCTCCAACATACACAACCAAGCACTAACAGAAGACATGAGAACAGCTAGGAGCATTGAGACTCTTTCAAGAAAGCTTCTTTCTTCTTTGGGTTATCCGAGACCCACACGTTACAACCAGACGCATGCCGGAGTGAGACCAAACCACTGAGTTCCCTCGCATCTCGGACTTTCAAATTCTTAAAATTGCCCTTTACTTTAAAAAGTCAATGATTTCACCAAGAAAGTTTGATTAGTTTCTTTTACTTTCTGTAATGAAGTGCCATCCTTTTTACACTTGAAAGGATCTTTGTAATAATGCAACATTGATCTTTTGAATACAGATGAGCTAACCTAGATAATAGGATTTAAAATGTGAAAAGACCGGACTGGCGATGATATGTAAGCCTCCAGTGCCATCAAGAGGAATTATGGCACAAAACATCTGTTTCCTGAGACATTGTCTGATGCCACATAAATAAATGTAGGATCATTTTTCCTCCTGCACATAGTTTTCATTTTGTTCATCATCTTAAGAAAAGTCAATACGTTGTGTCCCCAAATGTCAATCATCCAGTGCAAAAGAGAGAGAGAGAGAAAGAAATTTAGCTCTGAGATCTGTCTTCTCCAGTCTGAAGCTTTAAGCCTCAAAGGTCTAGGACTGGGATTCAAGTTTGACACTAGAAAGCAGCTTTAATAAAACTTTAGAAAAAATGGGAAGACATTCATTCAAACATTATTTTGCAGCAGGCTCTGTGAGGGGCTGGGAATACTAAAATGCATTAAACGCAGTTCAAGTCCTTGAAAAATTGACAAGAGGAGAAAGGAGAGTAAAGCTCTGGAAAATGAGGTAGATTTTCCAGGAAGAAATATGGTAGGGTCCTATTTTTCTATCTCCCTATTCCTTACAAAAATAAAAAAGAGAGAGCCTTTTTGGTGGTCCCATCTTCCAAAAGAGGCTGAGCAGAGACTTCTTTATACAAAGCCTCACACATTGGGAGTGGCTCACGCTCAGTCAGGGACAGCGCCGTGTCACCTGTGCATGGAGCAATATTAAGTTTAACAACAGAGCAGAGTGAGAAAGAATTACAAAAATCCCAATTCGGTGACAAGTGTAAGAGGTTTCCTGCCACTCATCTCTGTACTTATGGGTATGTGTGAAATTATCCATATTTTTTTAATTAAGTTCAAATCTAGGTTGGGGTGCTATAAATATGTCACAAGCAACATCAAGAGCTGAGTAGGAGACACCAACTCCAGACATATAGAGACCAGAGAGCTCAGTGTGGGCTCAATTGATCAAAGAAGCCTTTGGGACTCAGGTAATCCAATAGCTGACA
>NW_007726990.1:391460-392794 GCF_000696425.1 Galeopterus variegatus | reverse complement strand
CTCAGTGTGGGCTCAATTGATCAAAGAAGCCTTTGGGACTCAGGTAATCCAATAGCTGACAGTTAACGGCGCTCTTATTCTATGCAGGTGGCGTGAGAAGTACTTCACATACATTATATCATTCATTCTTCTTAAGAACCATATGGGGGAGTTACCCTTACTTTACAGATGAGAAAATTGAAGTCCAGCGTTAAGTAACTTGCCCAAGAGTTTATAATTATTAGATGGCAAAACTGGAATTTTCTGGCCCCAGAGCCTGTATTCTTAACTATGTCATACCAAGTACTTGACAAAGAGCTAGGATGGATCAGAAAGGCACAGAACCAAGAACAAAGATTGGGATCTCCAAGAAATCCTCCAGTAAAGGCAAATTGGGAGAAAACAGGTAGAAATTTAAGCAGTGTTTGAGAGAAGACTAGCAATACGGAGTTCAGTTGGGGGGAAGGGTAAGCTGCCAGAACTTGGAATGGCAAATCAGGCCAAAAGAATTTGAATAGTGTGCAGGAGACCAAAACAGGGATGCACTAACTGGAATGCCTTATAAGACAGAGTCTTGGTTACCAGGCAAGATGGTAAAAGCACAGTTCTACATACAAAATATGAGTTCCCAGCAGAGCAACACCAGGGTTGTTTGATGTCATCTGTCATACCCCACTTAGGAAAAGAATTACTCCAAGATATGGCCCTAGGCACACCCTACTTATGAATTTAGTAACTGCAACCATATGGCCAGAGCAGCATTTTCCAAAATATGTATCATGGCATTCTAACCCCATGAAGTATTTAAAAAGAAAAGAAAGAGAAAATGGGAGAAAGGAAGGGAGGGAGAGAGGGCAGGAGGAAGGAAGGAAGGAAGAGAGAAAAAGGGAGTAAGGAAGGAAAGGAGAGAGAGGAAGGAAGGGAGAGGAAAGAAGCAAGGAAGGAAGGGAGAAAAGGAAGGATGGAGGGAGGAGGGAAGGAATGAAGGGAGGAAGGGAGGGTAAGTTTAAAATTCCTAGGTCCAAATAATTCGAGAAAACCTGAATGCATATTAGTGTAAAACTCCATTAGAACAAGCAGTCATTGTCCATAGTTATTTCACCACTGAACTCAACAGAGCATGTTCTATGAATGAAAGTTTAGAAGAATGCAGCAGACAAACAAACCAGAAGAAGGAAGGGCAACCATGAGGAACAAAGAATAACCAGAAAGTACGGCTGAGAAGAATTGAAGATTTGGTTTGAAAAAATCAGGGCCAGATTACAAAGGGATTGGAAAGTCTGAATGGACAGAGAGAGGGGAGGTTTCTAAACTGAGGCATCATAACATAAGCAGCACAGACAGAATGCCCTAGA
>NW_007726990.1:373845-391316 GCF_000696425.1 Galeopterus variegatus | reverse complement strand
AAGATTTGGTTTGAAAAAATCAGGGCCAGATTACAAAGGGATTGGAAAGTCTGAATGGACAGAAAGAGGGGAGGTTTCTAAACTGAGGCATCATAACATAAGCAGCACAGACAGAATGCCCTAGATCAAAACCTGCATGAGGATGAAATGTTAGGGAGGGTGGGTCAGAGGAGGATGGGGAGGCGGGCTGTGTTTTTAACTCATTCTCAGTGGATGTGGTGAAGAGTGCCAGGGTTTTGCAATCAGACATTTCCATTTGGATGTCAGCACTGGCATCTGCCCCTGTAAAACCTTGAGTAGGGTACTTAACCTCTCTCCATCCCTTTTCTAGCAATGGGAAACTATGTTTTAAAGAGAGAATGTGATTGGTCCAACATACCACAGCTAAAAGCATCACAGCCAGGATTCAAAACCAGATGTGGCTGCCTCCAGAACCGTTGGTCTTGACCACAGTATTACACCATATCTGAGATTTTTTTGCCTTCAGCCTCTCAAGAGCAAGAAAGCCAGTCACTCATTTAATTTCCCTGGTTCCCTCTGGTACCTCTGGGTCTCTGTTTTCCTATTGGTCACCTAAAAGCGTCCCCTTTGCTTCCCTTTCACCATACGAAACCTTTTTTTTTTTTTATCACCTTTGCTTCACTTTCACCAAACGAAACCTTTTTTTTTTTTTTCTGGAATATAAAGTTATCTAAGATCTGTGGTATTGTTTTTAAAAATTCGTCACCTTTGCTTCACTTTCACCATACGAAACCTTTTTTTTTTTTTTTTCTGGAATATAAAGTTATCTAAGATCTGTGGTATTGTTTTTAAAAATTCACCAAACTCCACCTTTAGGCAAAGTATTTTTTATTGCAGACATCAGCTATTATTATAGTTCTTTTATTTCAAGCTAACAGATACACCTAATCCAGGTATAATATTGTACACCATGCCGGTGACAGAGCCAAGGCCGCTGCTTAGAGATATTTTCGGGGGCTTTCACTCTTTGAGCACTCTGGTGTGGCACCTTGGAGCACCCCAGCAATTACCCAAGGCCAAGCGACGAATTTCTGAGGGCTTTTTTCCCACATCTCTCCATTTCCCAAATTTGAGCCTCGGGAGGCCTGGGGTGAGCAGCCCTGGCTCCCCAAGGGGTAGAGAACCGGTTCTCCATCCGAGCGGCAGCCACCCGTTCACCCCGAGCCAGCAGCGGCGTCCCGCGGCCTGTCTCCTGGCGAAAGGCCCCCAGGCGTCACCTCTGGAGGTGTGCGCGAAAGCCCGACTGAGCCTCGGCTTTGACTTGTAAACAGAGGCTTTGAAAGAGCAAAGTTGTGAGCTTGTCTCCACTAAAGCAAACTTCCTCTGCTGTTTGCTTTGGGCGCTTTGCCGATGTGTCTGCAGAACAAGAATGGATTTCCTGTCTCTTTCTGCAGCCTCCTTAAGCTGCGAGCGGCTCAGCTGCCACCTCAAAGCTGGAGAACAGGCGTCGAGAGGCCGCTGGGTCAGAGCCCACGATCCAAAGGGCTTTCCTCTCCCACTCCCCTACCTTAACCCTTCTCTCCCCTAAGCCTAGTCAGGCAGCGAATCTGCCACTTGCCAAAGACTGTTGATTAGGAGGCTTCGTGGAGCACTAGCCTGAAAAACACAAGGAAAGGTAAGAAAAAGTCAGGACGTGACCTCAATGCTGAGCAGCGGGCCCGAATAAGGAAGTGACTACCTTGCAGGGTAGTTGTGAGGTCAAATGAGGTTACCACCATTTGACCAGTTGGATTAAAAAAAAAAAAAAAGATCACCAGAGTGAGGTGCTTTACCCAAGGTCAACCCCAGGCCTGCCCACCTTCAAAATGGAGCTGTCCCAGGTGCTGAAATTCAAATCTAGCCAGGCCAGGCAATTTCTCTAAATACTGCAGCAGGGAGGTCTAATTCAGGCTCATTCTTCTTGAGACATATGTCTCCCTCACTATATTTTTCATTTTTTTCCAACTTTGAGACAGGTGTGGGTATTAAATTCTCATTTTCCTTTTTATTGGAACAAAAACAGTGAAAACATGATTACAAACAGCCCCTCTCTGAGTGTCAGGGAAACAAAAGGAGAGACCCATGTGTGTGGTGACTACATACAGCCACAAAGAAGGTGGCTGCTGCCGACTGTCACCAGGGGATTGTACAGGCTAGCAATACCACACTGTCCAATGTTTCAAGAAAAGCAAATAACCTGCATCTTTAGTAAGAACTCTTGGCACTTAAATATTGGGAACGTATAAAAAAAAAAAAGCAAAACATAAAAACTGTACAGGCCAATAGCATGAGACACTGAATATACCCATAGGAAAAATGTTAGAATTGTCACCCCTGCATTATTCCACTTTGGAACGAGTCAGCTGATTAGCTCTGAGTTAAGACCTCCAGAACCCTTAGCACACAGGTGATGTTAGGAACACAGCAGGACGAGGCCCATCTGTGAAAGGGACACTTCAGAGTTTCTATGATCAGATACTCTTTCTGTGTAAGAAAGGTCACAGTTTCCACCCTCAGAGAAAGCTGGCTGGATTCTCCCTACTTAATAGGTATGGAGAAAGATTAAATGCAAAGATTTCCTGATAGGAACAACAGGATTTGAATCATATCTAAAGGATATTGGAGGGTTTTGGGAAAAGACAGACTTATGTATTATCTTTGTGACATTTCCAATTAAGTGCAAAATCAACAGAACATCTTCTGCCAGGGTCACGGTGGTAATGAACACTCACCTCAGCTTGTTAGCACACCAGTCCCTCAAAACAGCAAAAAGGGGGATAAATCAACAACCTTTGCTACCTTTATCAGCATAAACAAAGAGATTTTTTTAATGATATAAAATTTTAACTATCTTTCCCCATTCTACCTGCAAATATGAAATTCTCCTGTGCTTCAATAAAGGGAAAATACATCCAACGAAGTCTAACAAATTTGCCATCTGTTCAGAAAGCAGAAGGTGGGCATCTTTTACACGTGACATCACTGCCCCCGTGTGGTCTAAAATAATAGTGCAGCTGTTTTCCAAGGAGATTTGACAGGTTATGACTAAAAAATGTACTTTTACAAATATAAATTACTTATATCATCGAACAATATATGAAGAAACTTTCATTTTAAAGAATAAAAATGTCACTTATCATAAAACCTCTATTCAAATCAGGCCCTGGACTCTGGGCTGAGTTTTCATTCCACACAGTTTTCTTATGAAAGAAATTGAGGGGGAAAAAAAAAAGTCATTAGGAAACAGCTGGACAGCAAAGAGGAACAATTCTCAAACCTAATGGTGACATCAGTCACTTTTCTGCTACAGTGCCCATACCTGGCTTCCCACCTCACTGCCTTCCTGCATGATTCCTGCAAGGGAGGATGGAGGGCAGACCTTTTATTTCCCACATTCATTTGTTGGCTCCACACCATCAATTTGTACCACCACCTTTTGCTACACCATTCAAGTCCACAGTGGCAAGCTAATCCCAGAGGCTACCTCTGGGTAGGCATCCTCCGAGGGGGTGGCAGGAATTCAGCACATAAACAAAGTAGAAAGGAAAACTTTCCCAGCATAGTAAGTCAAACAGAATAGGGACAACATTGTATCAAAAACTACATAAATCACACCACTATTTTCTTCTCTCTTTCTCTGACTATAGGGTTACTCAGTCAATGAATAATGATTTAAAATGGAATATCAACAGACATACTCAAGAGGGAAACTCCTCTGATCTAACTGATCTGTAAAATGGGCATAATGCCATCTACGTAATCCTTACCATCACTGCATGGAGGGTTAAGATGCAATAAGACTTTCTTCCCTTGGACATCAAAGTCTCCCCAAGATTGGCCAAAGCCTGTAGGTTTTTATCACAACTTTCTAGTTCAAATTTAAGTGTGTTAGATTTAAATTTCATGAATGTGATCATTTAGGTAATAATCTGAAAGCTTAGTGGGTGACTTGAGCTTTTGTAACCCAGCCTGTGAACGCATAGTTGCTCCCAGAAAAGATCAAAACCAGGCCAGTTGGTCAGAAAAGAAAAGACCCTTAAGCCCCGGTTCAGGGGAGCTTGATGTAGTTGCTAGGTCTTTGCAGCTACAATCAATGTTAGGGTATGCTGGCCATGCTGGCTCCTAACCAGCTAGACCCTGAGCACCTAGAAGGGCTGCAGACTTCTGTGACAAGTCCCAGCCCCACCCCCTGCCACAAGAGTAAGTAGGACACTTACTGCTCAACTTGTGGGCAGAGGGCAAAATAGCTGGTCTTTGTTTTACATACATCAGGCTCATCTGCTGTTCTGTGTGAAGATTCATATCAGAGGTGGATATTTGGGAAGATGGGAGTGTCTGAGAAAATGGGCTTTGGCATCAGACGCATCCAAGCTGAAGCCCCACCTCAGCCACTGATTAGCTATGTGATCTCAGCAAATTAATCCAGGTGAGCTTAGATCCTCATTTGTAAAATGGGATTAACAGTCACTCACTCCTGGTGCTGGTGTGAGAATGAGTGCATACTTGGCAAGATCTTAGCATATCACACAAGTTAGAGATTAATAAGAGAGCTGGCATCGTACATAAATGAAGCCAGCTTTAAAAACCAAGTCAATTTTAGCTTGGAGGGAGCAAAATTATCGAAGCAGGAAAACTTCTGCATGTGATTTAGACTTAGAGACTACGAGGGATAGAAAGAAACTCTCCAGCATCAAGATCAGGGCAGACTTGGGAATCAGAGAGTTCGGCCAACATGCCCCACAGCCATTTGTCGAACATTTACTTCTTCCTTTGTAATCTGTCAGGGGCTACTATCGATCATTTTCTTTCCCTTCTGAGCCATCCCAGCGGCTGGGCCGACAAGGGTGAATGGTGAAGTGATGGCTCCTAACTAGAAGGATTTCATACTGCCACATTGCTCTGGCAGCAGCTATAGTCTTTTCACACCAGGGTGACCAGCACTACTCTGCAGCATTTCAAATGTGGTCCCTCTAGAACTGCTGAAAAGTAAGCCCACCACCTTCTTTGTTTCTTCACTGTCAAGAATTGGACAGATGGGCTAAACTTCCAGTCCCCAGTCTCCCTTCAGCCCAATGTCCATTCCCTACTTTATATTCCAGGACCTTTTTTAGACCAATTCCCAACAGGAATCTTGGCCCTTGATCCCTCTTCACCTTTTCTGTGAGCTTCAGTCCCATTTGTTTTGTACTGATTCACTATTTTTTTTTTTTTTGCCAGTGAAATACAGCCTTTTTGACCTGCCTTGTCTGCATCATTTTCCCCAATAAAAAATTGAAATTGGTTAAGGCCCCAGTATCAAGCTGAAGTTCTGTTGCTGACAGCTTCACTATGATATAATGTACATGCCATAAAATTCACTATAGTAAAGTGTACAATTAAATGAATTACAATAAAATCACAGAATACAATCATCACCTCATTAAAATTTTAGAATATTTCCATCAACATAGAAAAGAACCTCATACCTATTTAGAGTCCCGACATACCCCACCCCTAGACTTTTAAATATTTTATATGAATGAAATCATAAACCATGTGTACTTTCGTGTCTGGTCAAGCTGAGTTCTTTTTCCATATGTACCTTGGGCATCACCTTGGTCATCGCAAAACCACATACCCTTCTGCTCTTATTTTCTAGCCCATTAGACAAGAAGTCTGCATTTCTTGACAATTCTTTGAAAACCTTTTACATATAAGCTGCTTGGCTTAGCCTGGGGATACAGTGTTCAACAAAACTAGACATAGTCCCTGTCTGCACAAAGTTACACAAATATTTATTTCACCCACAAAATTTAAAGTCATCAATGTGACATGTTCTACAAAAGAGAGACAAAATATTGATTTTAATCTGAACTAAATTAATGAAGGTTACCATATTTGCCTATTACCAAGAGAATTAGCATCTTAAAACATAGACTTTTTGGTCAAATGGAAATAATGTTGTTTTTCCTAAAAGTAAGGCATGGTGTTAAGTGCAACCCCTATCAAAATCCCAGCTGTCTTTTTTGCAGAAATTGACGAGCTGATCCTAGAATTCACATGGAAATCCAAGGCACCCCAAGTAGCCAAAACAATTTTGAAAAAGAGCAAAATTGTAGGACTCAAACTTCCCAATTTTAAAATTTACTACAAAGCTACAATAATCGAGACTGCATGGTGCTAGCACAAAGATAGGCAGATAGGACAATAGAACAGAATTTAGAATCCAGAAATCAATTGATTTTCAATAGTGGTGCCAAGATAATTCAATGAGGAAAGAATAATCTTTTCAACAAATGATGCTGGGACACCTGGATATCCACAGGCAAAAATTAACTCCAACTGAATTAAAGACATAAATGTAAAAGTTAAAATTATAAAATGTTTAGAAGAAAACATATGCAAATCTTTGTGACCCTGGATTAGGTCGTAGATTTTGAGATGAGACACCAAAAATTCCAGCAACAAAATAAAAAATAGATATATTAGACTTCATCAAAATTTAAAATTTTTATGCATCAAAGGACATATCAAAAGAATAAAAAATAATCTACAGAATAGAAGAATATCTTTGCAAATCATATATCTGGATATTAGCCAATTAGTGTCCAGAATATATAAAGAACTCTTGCAACCCAACAACAAAAAGATAAACTACCTGATTAAAAAATTGCCAAAGGACTTGAACAGACATATCTCTAAATAATACACACAAGTGGTCAAAAAGCACATGAAAAGATGCTAGGTTATTAGTAATGTATAATTCCATTTTATAGAAAAAAATCACAGTGAGTTATCACTTCACATGCATTAGGATGGCAGTGATCAAAAAGACAGACAATAGCAAGTTTTCATGAAGATGTGCAGAATTGGAACCTTTATACATTCCTAGCAGGGACGTAAAATGGTGCAGCCACTGTGGAAAACAATTTAGTAATTCATCAAAATGTTAAGCAAAGAGTTACTATATAACCCAGCAATTCCACGGCTTGGTGTATACCAAATAGAATTAAAAATATATGCCACACAAAAACTTGTACACAAATGTTCACTGCAGCATTATTCATAGTAGCCAAAAAGCAGAAATAATCCAAATGTCTATTATCTAATGAATGGATAAACAAAATGTTGTATGTCCATGTAATGAAATATTATTCAGCCATAAAAAGTAAGGAAGTACTAATACATACCACAACATGGATGAACCTTAAAAACACTTCGCTAAGTGAAAGAGGCCAAACAATGAACATTACAAATTATATGATTCCATTCTTATGAAATGTTCAAACTAAACAAATCCACCGATAGAGAAAGTAGGTTAATGATTGTAGGGCTAGAAGGAAGGGAATATAGGGGGATGGGAGGTGACAGCTAAAGGATATGGAATTCCTTCTTGGGCTGGTGGAAACATTCCAGAATGAGATAGTGGTGATAATTGAACAACTTTGTGGATATACTAAAAAACACAGAACTGTATACTTAAAAAGGTATGTGAATCATATCTCAACAAAAAAATAAGTAAGATTTGGTCACTGTAGACCCCATTCAAATGATGCAGAAATACATAAAAGGTGAGAGTGTCTGCTTCCCCTTTCCCTCACGTGACTGTTAGGAAGCACTTGTCTCCCCATTCCAAGCCTACTCTTCCATATTCTACTTTGTGATGCTTCAACTGGGACTTTACAACTCAGAGAAGGAGACTGGAAGGCAGGAGGAGGAAGAAAGTTCCACCTGCTATTTACTTGATGTTGCAGTCATTGTCACCCCAGCAATGGCACTGAGCCTCAGTAGTGCAGCTGGTTCCTCTTCTATCCTCCAGCTTCTTTCAGCACTACCGGAACCATTCCTGCGATGCTCCTTCGACAGATACCAGCAAAGGCTAGGCAGTGCTCTCTCCTCAGAGGGCTGAGCCCTCCTCTGAGATGCTAATAACCTCCAACTGCATACTTTGTTTCTCATTCCTAGGTGTGGTACTATCTCTGTGATTCCTCAGCATTCCATTCTTGCTCTTTCAGCAACCTAACTTTGTAAGCATTTCTCTACGTTAAATTCTTTATGCTGAAATACTGTTTATGGTTTCTTTTTACTTAATTGCATCCTGAATGATGAAACCCATTACACACACACACACACAAAATATATATATGTATATATATTCTTTTTTAAAATTCATATTGAAACACTACCTACCATTTTTCTTTATATTATGGGATACTATGTTATGATATAATCTGCTTCATATTATAGGCATCTTTACCAATGTACTTCCACATCATTTTGTATATAGTTAATATATTCTTTTTATGGTAATTGGATTCATTTTATCTTCTCACATGATGTTGTTTGTTGCTCTAAATTTGTCTAAAGTATATTGGTCTTCTAAGAAATTTTACTTGTGCTGAATTCTAATTAAATTACTTCATTTACTGAGCACCTAGTCTGTGAAAACATTATACTGAATGTTAGGGGTATATTAGTACATTGTCTGTTGTTGCTGATAAAAAGAATACCTGAAATTGGATAATTTATAAAGAAACAAAATTTATTTCTTACAGTTTTATAGGCTAGAAGTCCAAGGTCCAGAGAGCACATCTGGCAAGGGCCTTCTTTGGGTCGACTCTCTACAGAGTCCTGTGGTGACTCAGGGTGCCACATGGCACAGAGGAAAAAGAGCGCTTTCATGTTTTCTTCTTATAAAGCCACCACCACTCCACACCCATGATAACGTATTAGTACGTTTCTTTTATTTATAACAAAATACCTGGAACTGGGTGATTTATAAAGAAGAACTAAATTTATTGCTTACAGTTTCTGAGGCTGGGAAGTCCAAAATCCATCTGGTGGTGGTGACAGTGACCCAGTGATCTCACGTTGCAAGATGGTGGAAGCAGAGAAAACAGAGAGAGCAAGCAAGAAAGACAGACAGACTTTCCTCTTCTATTAAAGCCTCAAGACCATGACCCTGACCACCACTTTTAATCCATTCTCTACTGCATGGTCTTATAATCCAATCACCTCTTCAAGGCTCCACCTTTCAATTACCATAATAGGATTTCCCACCCTCTTAACAGTCAGGGTGGGGGCTAAGTTTCTAATACATAAAACTTGGGGAACACAATTCAAGCTTCAATGAGTTTTGAGGGAACATAATTCAATCCTCTACACCCATTAATCCATTAACCCATTAGTGACTTAATCCATTCATGATGGCAGGGCCCTTCTAAAGGCTTCACCTTTCAACACTGCCACAGTGGAGATCAAACTTTCACATGCATTTTGGAAGGAACAAACATTCAACTCATGTCAGGGGGATACAATGATAAGTTAGATACAGACTTGCTCTGGATGAACTTGGATTGAGTGGGGAGAGTAAAACATAGATAATATTATAAAAGTGAATTTTCCAAGACATTTCCAGTTTTAAGTAATCTTTTTCCCTCAAATACACTAATTCTCATGCCTGAATTTTATTTTTGAAGACAAGTTCACAATAAATACAAATACCAGTCAGTTGCTACTGTCCCATTTTTTATCCTTCTGCTCATCTACCCAATAAAAGAGGGATTGTGTTCATAGTTCATACTGGTTTTGAGACAGAAAAAAGTTTTGAGAGTACATTTAAGTTTAATTATTTTCCAGATAAAACAGTCACAGTTCTGAGGAGATATAAAATTCATCAAACTGGAGAACAAGTAGTAATATAATTATTACGCAAATAATCATTTGAACTAAACTCAACTTTACCCCTATTGGAAACTAGATAGAATCCCATTAGGGCACCAAAAAGCATTTTCTTAGACATCCTAATGAGGTCATTTGTCCTGATGTACATTTTACTCAGGGAAAAGATGCCAATCATACATTTAATTTACTACTGGGAGAAGCCCAAAATACTTTATTAATTACACTTTCTTTAAACACCTCACCCCCGTTAGACTGGCTATAATCAAAAAGACGGTGAATAACAAATGCTGGCAAGGGTATGCAGAAAAGGGAACACTCCTACACTGCTGGTGGGACTGTAAATTAGTACAACCACTATGGAGAACAGTATGGAGGTTTCTCAAACAACTACAGATAGATCTTCCATAGGATCCAGAAATCCCACTTCTGGGTATGTACCCAGAGGAATGGAAATTATCATGTTGAAGGAATACCTGCACCCCATGTTCATCGCAGCTCTGTTTACAATAGCCAAGTCATGGAACCAACCTAAATGTCCATTGATGGACGATTGGATAAGGAAACTGTGGTATACATACACCATGGAATACTACCCCACCATAAAAAAAGAATGAATTACTCCCATTTGCAGCAACATGGATGAGGCTGGAGAAACTTACATTGAGTGAAATAAGCAAAGCATAGAGAGATAAACACCACATGTACTCACTCATATGTGAGAGCTAAGAGAGAAAGAAGGAAGGAAAGAAAGACCATAGTAGTGCGTTGGACTTGCAGAGGGAGAGAACATTCCTTGGGCTACAAAGTGGAGTGGAGGGCAAAGAGAGAGGAGGAAGAAGGTTGGGGGATAATTGGATGGAGGACACGGGGTACAAATGCAATCTGTGGTAATAGGTGTGCTGCCAGTACGAATCTGGCCCTCACATCATGGGCACGAGGGTTGACAAGCAGCTTTGCATCTCATGAATATTCGTAACCAATAAATAAATAAACAAATAAGCTTTCTTCATAAATCTATAGCATATTCAAAAGGGGGGAAAAAGGAAAGAGAAAAATTAAATAAACTCATTAGACATCACTGAAGTTTGCTAGAGCACCACCTCATTACTTTGAAATTTGATAACAAAAATTTTTTAAAGTCAGCATATACTACACCTTTCTAGGGTAAATAGATTTCAAGACAATGAAAGTAGCTTTGGTAAAGGAAATTTAAAAATTCTTCTATCCAAAGGAATTCCAGCTAACAAATGGAGGGAAAATATGATACAATTCAAAAATCACCAGTTCTCAGCCCTTAATAAAATAACCAATCCAGGCAATGGTCATCGCATTAGTTTCTCAGAACTGTTGTAACAAACCAGCACAAACCAGATGGCTTAAAACAACAGAAATGTATTCTCTCAGAGTTCTGGAGGCTGGAAGTCCAAAAGCAAGGTGTCAGCAGTGCTATGCTCCTTCTGAGACTCTAGATAAAGAATCCTTGCTTGTCTCTTTCTTCAGCTTCTGGTGATGGCCCCATCAATCTTTGGCACTCCTTGGCTTTCTTCTGTCATTTCAATCTCTGCCTTTGTCATCACCTGGCATTCTCCCTGTGTGTCTCTATCTTCACATGGCATTTTTCCTCTTCTTATAAGGATGCCAGTCATATTGGGTTTAGGCCCACCCTAATGACTTTATTTAACTTGATTATTTCTGCTAAGTAAGATTACATTTAAAGGTACCAGGGTTTAGAATTTCAACATATCTTTTTTGGGGAGGACAGAGCTTCATTTGTAACAGTCATCAATAGATAATAAAAAGATTAAGTAAAATGTTGATGGGAAACTTTACATGGAAACAATATGATCAGCACCACCTGAATCTTGATTGATATTAGTATCACTAAAAGCTAAACAACCAAATATTACATATTACATGAAGCAATGAAACATAAACCGCATGGCATCACTATAAGATATTCTTCAAAAACAAAGAAGAAATGAACTGATGTAGAAACTAATACACCTTTAGTTCTATGTTCTCGATCACACACGATACTGGAGACAGAGGAATCAGTCAATCTGCACCACTGGAAAGCATTGGCCAAATTTAGAATGTTGGACTTTTCTATGAAATAATTAACTTGTTTCTTTAATAAGCAAAGACAGAGGCAGAGCCATTGTTTAAACAGAAATCTGCCTCTCCCCGGAGCTTGTAATTGTAAGAATGGTGCAGTAAGACAAACTAGTGATGGCTTCATCATCAATGGTCTGCTTCACCAATGTGAGAATAAAAATACAACACAAAAGAAAGTGTCAGGAGACTTTTAATAAAATTCAGCAGATAGAACACATTGTCTCTTCCCCTTCCAAAACCTCACTATATTCACAGGAAAAGGATTTAAAAAGAAAAAGGCATAAACTCATAAGGACAAAGAACAGAAAGCAAAATGAAAATAAAATTCTGGGATCTGGAAAACAGGTTAAGTGGTAATTGATGTAGAAGTCCTGGGAAACAGAATCCTAAGCTGGTAGTAAGAAGATACAAGAATCAACCATTGACACATCAGAGACCAAAAGTCACAGGAGTTTGTGGCATTAGATAACTTAGGAAGCATGGAGCAAAAATGGGGTCTGTTTCATAAGCAGTTAGATACACGGATTCCCTTCTTCACTCTGCACAGAGGGCAGTGAGGGCAATACAAAGTCCAAGGCAGGATCCTCTACCAAAAACAGGGGGATTTACAGAAAGTTTACATATCAAAACTTGAGATGCTTAGTCTCCCTCCTCCACCTGAACCCAGAATGTCAGCAGATTATATCCTCTGGGAAGGACATGGTAAAAAACTCCTCTAGGGAATCTGACCAGCCAAAGAGAAAAATCTAACAATACTGATATTTGGAGTACCTCAATAAGACAGCTGGTGAAGTCACCCTATAGTGGGGCTCACAGTTAATCTCCACTCTAGCTCAGTTTCCAGTTTTTTGTGCCGTGTTCTTAAAAATGAGCAGACTTGTATGATTTGAACTATACAAACTTCTGGAAAAGGCAAGACTCTGGAGACAGTAAAAAGATCAGTGGTCACCAGGGAATGAGGGGAAAGGGATGAATGGGTGGAGCACAGAGGATTTTTGGGGTAGTGAAATCATTCTTTATGATACTGTAATGGTGGACACATGTCATTATACGTTTGTCAAAATCCATAGAATGTACAATATCTAGCGTGAACCCTAATGTAAACTATGGGCTTTGGGTGGTAATGATAAGTCCATGTAAAGTCATCAGTTGTAACAAACAAACCTCTCCCATGCCTGTCAATAGTGGGAGGACTGTCTGTGCACTGGGGAAGGGGGATATGGGAAATCTCTGTACTTTCTGCTCAATTTTCCTGTGAATCTTAAATGGCTCTAGAAAATAAAGTCTGTTTTTAAAAATATGAGCAGACAGCTAAGGATCATTAGACATTTGAGGAAATCTAACATAAAAGAAGAAAACAAGCAAACAAACAAAACACACTCACATGTGCAGACATACACATGTAACATGAAGAAAGACTACAAAGGAAAATAAAAACTTCAAATTAAACATTTTCATTAATAGCCCCAAAACAGTACACTACTTTTTAAAATTTTAAATTAATAAGTAAGGTGGTTAAAAACATCATAGCAAAAATAAAAATTGAAACAGCAAGGTTGAAAGATAAAGTTGAGAAAACCTCCCAGAAACTAGAGAGAAAAAAATAAATAAATAAATGAAAAACAAAGTGAAGATAATAAAATTAGAAGACTTAATCGTGAAAAAACTGAAAATTATTTTTAAAATTGTTTTTCAGAACAATAGGACATAAGTTTTCAGATGAAAAGGGCTCACTAAATAGTGAGCACAATGAATAAAAATAGAACTACACAGAAGACCTTTCTTATTTCTAACAAAATATAAACTCCATGAGGACAATAAAATTTATCTTCAGCAATGAGGAATTCAATAGAAACAACTTAATTTCAAATTCCTTTCTCCACTACAGGCTCCTTGGAGAAATGGCTGATTCCAGGGCTGGGTCAGGAAAAATACAAGATGAACCTGAAAAGTCTTGTGCCAGAAAGTGTGAAAATACTTAAAACATGTTGGGGACATGCCAAAAAAAGCACACAGAAGCCAGCCTGAAGGAGTCCCACTGACCAAATCTGGGTACAATTTGATCATCAAAAAAAATTTTGAGCATCAAAAAAAACGACAACAGTAATGAATACGGAGTTAGAAAATCACCATTTTGTAGCCATCAAAACAGTAAGAGATGCTAAAACTATTGTCTGGAAGGTCAAGGAGAAAGACAATATTTACATGTTCTCAAAACACTGCCTGACAAATTATCAATTATAAAAGGCAAAATGATAACTTTATTGTGGATAAATCTGGCAGACACCCCCTTAACCTTAACTAAGAGAACAAAGCTTACATCACTAGTAATGGAACAAACAGATGCCAGGGGTCTACTGATATGCTGCACTGAGAAGGGCAAGCATTACCTAGTATTCTTGCCAAAAATGCATAACCTATATCTAATTGTGAGGAAGCATTGTAAGAACCCAAACTGAGGGACATTCTACAAAATAACTGGTCCATACTCTTAAACAATTTTGATGTTAAGAGTGATAAAAAAAAGATTAGGGCCGGCCCGGTGGCGCACTGCTACAGTGCGCCGCTTGGGAACGCAGTGGCGCTCCCACCGAGGGTTCAGATCCCACATACAGACCTGCCACTCACTGGCTGAGCGAGGTGCGGGTGCAACACCGAGGGTTGCGATCCCGGTGCCGGTCCTGGTCAGGTATGGGCGCGACACTGAGGGTTGCGATCCGTTGCCGGTCACGAAAAAAAGACAAAAAGGAAAAAAAAAAAAAAGAAAGATTAGCTGATCAGATTAAAGAACAAAGACAAATAACCACTAAATGCAATGCAAGATCTTGAATTGGATCCTGGGCTTTAAAAAAAAAAAAAAAAAGTTGTAAAGAATGTTAATGGAAAAGTTGTCAAAATTTAACTACAAACTGGGGATTTTTTTTTTTTTTTAACCGGTAAGGGGATCGCAACCCTCGGCCCAGTGTGGTCTGCACCACACTCAGCCAGTGAGCGCACCGGCCATCCCTATATAAGGATCCGAACCTGCGGCCTCGGTGCCACCAGCTTCGGCGCCACCAGCTTCAGCGCCACTCAGCTCCCGAGTGAGCCACAGGGCCGGCCCCAAACTCGGGATTCTGAGATGAGCTTTCCAACCTTTTAGAGCTGTTTTAATGTCCGTTCCCCCTTTCTGGAAGGGCTCATATCCAGTCTGCTTGTTTATAACCCATGTAAGAAAAAATTTCTAAGCAGTTAAAAAAATTTCCACAACCTCTAATGGAAAGATCCAAGTCTCAGAAAATACACATTTTGGTTCTGACTTGGTAGAGCATGCAAGGGCTGAAAGCGACAGTAAAAAGGGAAAACTCCAACAACCTAAAAAGCCAGCAACAGGGAACCGATCAAACACATCGTGATAGATCCAGAGCGTGAAGCAGTGTGCCTCAACAAGAGATATTTCAGAGATTAACTTCCCTCATGGTTAAATGTTTGTGGTAGCATGTTGAGTAAAATAAGGTACAGAGAAACCCATACAAAGGAATCCATTATCATATGTGTCTGTGCGTGTGCCTGTTGATTACGGTGTATGAATACGCAAGTACCTTAAATTATATTGTCCACTGGTCTGTGTATGGCATCAGTGGTTTCTAAAAACTTAGAATAACAAAAATCTGTCCCTCAATGAATGCAAAATATTTAGCACATGACAAATTCTCTATCAATATATATATATATTTTTGTCCTTTTTGTGACCGGCTGCACCGCGCTCAGCCAGGGAGCTCATCGCACCAGCCATCCCTATATAGGATCCGAACCCGCGGCAGGAGCGCTGCTGCACTCCCAGCGCCGCACTCTCCCCAGTGAGACACGGGCTCGGCCCTATCAATATTATTATTTTTTTTTTTAAAAAAAAGGAGTTGGCTGGCTGGCAGGTTAGCTCATGTGCACAGTGTTATAATACCAAGGACAAGGGTTTGGATCCCCATACTGGCCGCAAGAGAAAAAAAAAGAGTAGTAGATGAAAATAAACTGAAATGTTAACAATGACTGTGTCTGCATGGTAATATCATGAGCTTTTTTTCATATGTGTGGTTTGGCTTTTAAATTTTTTATCTGTTCTCTACAATGAATATCATGAGTTTGTTTTTAATAAGGAAGAAAACAAATTTTCATCTCCTGGCCATGCTAGTTTCACCTGGAAGTTAAAGAACCAAAAACTGACCAAACATAAGTGTTCAATTGTAGGCTTTTAGAGAGTTCTATAATTGAACATAGGCCTGATTTCACTGACAGTAATAGCATTTATGTCCAAAGAGAGCACCAACCAGTGTCCTCTTATGAAGGCTGAAAGTCTTGACATATATAAAGTAAGACAGTGAGGCAGATTTAAAAACATAATGTGGACTCTCTAAAGTTTCTCAAAGAGCACAAGGAAGACAGTGCAAATCCTTGGCAAAAACGGTCATTAGAGACTGGCTGGATAGCTCGGCTGGTTGGAGCATGGTGTTATAACACCAAGGTCAAGAGTTCAGATCTCCACACCAGCCAGCCACCAAAAGACAAAAAAAATTTTAAATATATTAAAAAAAACAACAACAAAAAACAGTCACTCAGAGTTCAAAAACATGTTTAGCTTTGTTGGGGATTAACACTAAGGAAAAGATGGTTTGGTTATCAACAGAGATATATCTTGCTTAACCTTCTGAAGAAAGTTTTTGGGAACCTCAAAGATCACACTGTCCTTTGGTAACCCTCCAGGCTTGAGTCTGGGTGCCTCACATACGCAGATTGAAAAGCATCAACAAGCTCCCAAACAAGGACCCTGCATCCTGTGCCAACAGGGACGGTCAGGTCTGAGGCTCAGGCAGCAGTTATGAAAGGTCTCATTTCAGTTTATCATTTCCCTCTTTACCCATTTCAAGGATATTACCTAGAAAGGTTTTCACACTTGGGAATACCTCCTCCAGAGAGATCCCACATGAAGTCCCTCAAAAGTGATCTAACCTTTTCTTTCTTTCTTTCCTTTTTTTTTTTAACCCACAAAAATTTAACCATGCTATGGAGGGGACACATCTGGGTGGGAGGGGGGAGAGGGAGGAGGGAGGGAGGTTTCGGTGATGGGACACAATAACTGACTACATTGTATATTGACAAAATAAAAATAAAAAAAAAAATAAAAAGGCATCAGCAACCTTCAAAAAAAAAAAAAAAGAAACCTGATTTGTTTTTATAAATAGCACTGTTTGGTGATAGCAGCTGGCAACCAATATTTTGATATGTAGCTTCTACTTTGTGGTTATTACTGCTTTCATATTTGAAATGTTGAAATATTCATTCCTTTAGCTTTTTGGAGAAAGAATACATTGCCATTGATTTTTTCTGTTTTTTTTTTTTTTTTTGTGGAACCCTATTTCTTTATGGAAGCAATCTATGTGTTTATTTTTAAAATAAGAAATTTATCTCAAAAAAAAAATTTAACCATGCTCTACCAAGGAAACAGATTCTTTTTTTATTTTTACTTAATTTTTTAAAATTTTTTTATTGGTTATGAATACTCATGGGGTACAAAGCTAATTGTCACCACTCGTGCCCAAGATGTAATTGTCAGATCCATACTGGCAGCATGCCCATTACCACAAATTGTGATTACACTCCTGTGTCCCCCACCCAGTTATCCCCGACCTCCCTACCCCCCCCCCCCCCCCCCCCCCCCC
>NW_007726990.1:343693-373660 GCF_000696425.1 Galeopterus variegatus | reverse complement strand
CCCCCCCCCCTTTCCTCACTCCACTTTGTATCCCTAGGTATGTTCTCTCCCTCTGCAAGTCCAGCTCATCACTGTGGTCTTTCTTTCCTGCCAAGGAAATAGATTCTACGATGGTCATACTTACCAAGTTTTGAACTTGTACTTCCTAACTCCCTTTCCCTAAACATAGGGCTGAAAGGATACTTTCCTCTTATACGGTATAGCCCATAACTCTTGATGGTTCACTTTATTCTCACTTTACTGTTTGTCTGAGGAACCAGTTATATGAGAATAAACTTCCTCTGACTACCAAATAAATGTGTAATGAAAATATGCAAAAGCCATCTGGGTCTACACAAGCCAATCTGAGATATCATTATTGTTCCTTTTAAACTTGCATAGGTGTAAATTACAGAAAAATGGTGAGAAAATTCTTTGAGATGTTTAGCTACAATGCTTAGAAACACGTAAATGATCATGGAAATTTTATCTTTGCTACTAACAGAGAAGAATTTCCATTGGAAAGTGAAATGCTTTTATGCTGCAGTGTTCTCTAAAATGACCAGAAAGTCACTCTAAAATTTATTTCTGAAGTGTCAGATTTTTTATTGACCTCATGGGAGCCAGATTTCTGGTTAATTTGCTATGAACAGACATATGAAAGTCCAATAAAGAACCGTAACAACTTTTCAGACATGTTTCTCTTCATCTGTTGTCTCACAGTCAGGCAGCACTGGGATCTGTTCCTTTTTTTTTTTTTAAGATATAAAGGTCCAGCTTTTGCCAAAACACACATACACATTCAGAGAGCCTGTGCCTCCTGAAGGGCGGTCTTTTGTTGGCCTCTTTTATTGATTTGCTTGACCCCAGACATAAGCAATAAATAGCATTCTTGAAAAAAGAAACTAAACTTTCAACCCTGACCATACCAATATAAACCCTTTACTGACTTAAAAAAAAGGAAAAGGTTACAACAAAAGAAAAACCACAAAAACAATAGGCAAGTCCATTGCAAACAAAATAATCTGCTTTAAAAAGGAGGCCTGGTGTTCTCCACCTAATTTAGAAATAATCATGCATAAAGCTATTATGAGAGACTCTTTTTATGGGTAGATAAAAGGGAGAACCAGGAAGATCATCAGTGACTGAGAAAAAGTGTGTATATGTTGGAGGGGAGGTGTCCTTGAGCCCCGCGACCCCAGCCTGCTATCCTGACTTTGCTGATAACTATACTGTTTGTAATGTGATGGTTGTCCTTCCAATTAAGAGTAATAAGTTTAGACCTATTTAAGTATTTCTTGTTACTACTTGGTATTATATTATTTATTTATTTTTACTTGTATATTGCCCATGGGCTCCACCAGAATAAAATCCATGGAAGATGGGGTTTGTGTCTCAGTAATCTCCATTTTCTCAATATTTGCCAAATAAATGAATTCATTAATGAAATATAAGGGTTAGGGTTATAGCATTTGCTTTCAACAAGCCCCTAAATATTAAATGAGAACTTAAGTGATCTTGAGGGAGGGGAAATGGAACAACTCCATTATCCCTTAATCATTAGGCAAGAACTAGAAAGAACCATCTGGTACAAAGTAGAGAAATCTTGTTGGAAACCATCAAAGGATATTACATCATATCAGCAATGACTACATAAACAAACCATAATATCAATGCAATGGGAAGGTATGCAGCTACTTAAAAAAAATCAGATCATAGAATATATTTTAAGGTGGAAAAAGGATGACTTATTAGGAAAAATGTCAGATAGCAAATGCAAAGTGTGGTTCCACTTATTTAATAACCTGAAATCCCACACCAGTAGATACTCAGTAACCATCATCAGGTTAATTTGGTGTGATTGGACATCTCTGCACTTATTGCTAATTTTAGAGGTGTCTGAAATTGGATATGTATTAATTTCATAGTTGGAAAGGAGCCCAACAGACTTCAAGAAAAAAAGACTTTGCCCAGACAACTGGATCACAGGACTATGTTTACTGCCCTCACACTCATCTCATCTACCCTTTGGAGATAGTATATGTAAATGGAAACAGTTTCCTTTTCAGAAATTGGATTTTTTAAGAAAACAAACAAAAGCAAGATTACCTCTTAACCTGATCTGTCAAGGTCTCTAGGACCCAAACAGCAGCAGTGTGTCCCTTCCAATCGCCCTCAGACCCTGATCCTTTTCTCTCTCTTTGGATTCCTTTTCTCATGTGGATATATCAGAGTCTTTTCTCCCTGCCTCCCAATTGTCCAACATGGATCTCTGTGCTCCTTGCAAGTGCAAAAGGAAGGATCCCATCATAAGTAGGATCAAGTTCCTGCTAGGACTTTATAGCTACCAAGAAACTGAGGCTCAAATTGAAAACATCTCCCTACAGCTGCTGGCTTATTAATGCTTGATGCACAGAGTTACCTCAAATGTAGTAATCTCAAAGTCAATGTATGGGGTGGGGTTGGGGAGAAGTTTCTGGAGGGTGTTCTCTCAAACTAAATAAGCATGAGATTTATCTGGGGAGCTGGTTAAATGAGAAGTTTCCAAGATTTTGCTCCCAAGATTCTATTTTGGTAGGTCATTTTTAATATGCACATAGACTGGGTTTCCAAGGCAATTCTGCTGCAGATGGTCCACAGATCACGTTCTGAGAACATTACTTTCAAAACCTTATCTAATTACACAGTGCAGACAGTGAGGTCTAAGTTTTACTCCATCTCTGATTGAACTGAAGTCAGGAGGTTTGCCTCTAGCTGGCTGTTAAAAAGCTGAAGTGATAAAGTAGATTTTCTGAGCATTTGGGATTTAAATCTCAATTTCTCCTTTTAGGAATGTGTCTGCATTCTCACCTGGAAATGTTAGGAAATGCTGTTTTGCATTTATAGTTTATTTTGCTCAGTAATTATTCACAAAGTGTTTTACAGGGTCTATTTGATTTCCCCAGCTTGACCATGAACTCCTGGGGTAGTTGGAAGGCTTTTAAAAAATAAAAAACACATGGAAAGAGAGAAGTCATGTTTAGCACAGTGTTGTTTACAGAAGTGCAGCCAAGGTCACAGGTGCATGTTTTCCATTACTTCATTCAGCTCTAAATCTGGAGTATGATTCCCTTTAAATTGGCAACCAGGAGTAGGAATTTGAGGTGGAGGATATTAACTTTTTAAAGAAAGCGTATATTTTATAATCACAGGAAGTTTTGTCTTAATGCTGTGTTTCTCAAAATGTGTTCTGCAACCAGCATCAAGAAAGTGACCTTAATAAAAATGCAAATTGTCAGGCCCCTCCAAGGCCTACTGAATCAAACTCTGAGGAGGCTCAAGTGGGTTTTAACAAGTTCTCCAGGTGATTCCAATAAACACTAAGGTTTAAGAATTAGGTTGTAGAGCACAGGAAAATCTGTTCTATTATGCATTATAGAAACCAAAAACAAGATATACTTGAAGACAATAAAATAATCAAAGCTACCATGAAATCGAAGTGTACAATCTGCTCACTAGGAAACACTAATTGTAAAATGTCAGGTGTGCATGAAATGTAAACAGTTTCCCCATATAACTGCATAAAAGAAATGCTGCACAAAAACTAACAAAAATATTTCTGTTGCATTTTACAAAGCATATAATTTCACTTGATCTCAGTGGAGTCTTCTAATGTCCCTAAAACAAAGATTAAGTACTATAATCTCCCTGTTTTAAAGCTAAAGATACTAAGTTCAGATATAACCTGGGGCAAGTAACATGGGTACCAAGAGCTGCCTGAATTCTGTATTCCCTTCCCTCCACCAAAGAGCATCTCCTTCTTTTATTACAACAAATGAATCCCCCTGCTCCCTCAATCTGCTTTGCAAAGATTGAGGTGAATGTTACCTTCCAGAGCCCTTGCATGTTTGTTGTCTGCAGACCTTTTTTTTCATTCAAATTAACAGCTTGTCTTCATATTAACGAGATGGATGGCTGCACCTGGTTAATTGGAGTTGTAGGATGGATAAGTGGATTAAAGAGCACAGCGGCTGGAATGCTCACTGCTGGCCAGATATAATTAAGAACGGAGAGTGAGCAAGTTCTACTGGGGCATCAGTGAAGAGAAGGCCCAGTGGACTGATTTCCTAGAACCGCTTTAATTGCTAAATTATGAAAAGCACTTGCTGCCACATTGGGAGAACGCTGACACTCTGCTGCCGAGAGAGCACACATTCTGTTCCTTCCCTGTGATCCTGTAATTTGAATGTCCGTCATCCAAATCAATGCTTCTCAAAGTGTGTCCATTGGCCACCTGTCTCAAAATCATCTGGATGTTTATTTAAAATGCTGATTTCTGAACCTTATTCAGGACCCACTAATTTAAGGGGGGGGGGTTGTTTTGTTTTGGTGGTGGTAGGAAATGAAATCCCCATTTTTAACAACCTTTCTCTAAAACTGGGAACTACTGACTTATTGCTATCTTCAAATATGTAGAATTTCTGGAATCATCTAAAAAGATTGTACAACTCTACACTTTGTGAAAAATAACTCTGGTAGAATCTTTACCTACCAAAACCTCCAGCAATTGACTCTCCAAGACCCACTCCTGCAACCCTGAATCCTAGATAAAGTGAAGAGTCTATGTCAGAGCCAAGAAGGTTTTGTCTCAGAAGCCTGCCAAGATACTTGTTAGAGATGCAAATTCTCAGCCTCAGCTCAAACCTACTGAATCAGAAACATAATGATGAATAAGCTAATTATACTGATCTAAACACCACACATTCTAAACAATTATTGAAAATCAATGCTGTACCCCACATGTATTTATAATTAAATAAATACATACATACATAAATAAGAAATTCTGGAGGTGGGGTACCCTCCTGATGAATTTGATGCATATTAATATTTGAGGACCACTGCTCTAAACCCATGCTGCTCAAACTTCAGTATGAATACAAATTACCTAAGAATTTTGTTAAAATGCAAGTTTTTTTTCTGTGGATTTGGGAGCTAATAATCTTGTAAGTGATGATGTTGCTGATTCATAGACTCCACTTTGAGTAGCAAAACTCTAGGTTATTTTTTGTTGTTTTTGTTTTTTACCTAATGACATGAGAGACCATTAATCTTTTTTTTTAAAAAAGAACAATCAGAGGCTAGTCCCAAGGCCTAGGCTGAAATGGCTAATCAGCATGCTCCAGGCATGGAAAGTGAAGCTACTAAAATACCCTAAGTTGGCTCTGAGCTTTGAATACTAAGGATGCACTTGTACCGACCGGCCCACATGCCGTTCTCCAAAACCCTGATAACTAAGATCATAAACTTTTATGTGTCTGGGAAAGGAAACCAAAAATGGCTTAGCAGTTACCAAACTCCATCTTTTGCCCGACTTGCAGACATTGTCACCAACCAGCTAAAAGGCTCTGATAAATTGTACTAAACTGTCTCTAGAGTGACACTGTTGTGTAGACAGCTCTGGTCAGGGATTTGACAAGTCCTACTTCTACCTCCAGCACTTCCAACTGGAACATAAGACCTTGAGCTTGTCATAATATGTTACTTCGCTGGGTTTTGATTTTCTCATTTACTGAGTGATGGTTTTTGCCTATCCTTAAAAGTCTATTGTTCTATGACCCATTCAATCTTTCATGTTATTAGATTTGCCATACTGCTTCTGGTGCCTAAAGACTGTCACTGCCTACCCTTTGCACTTATGAGTTCAGTGAAAGCACAGAAGTTTTGTTCCTTTGAGTCAGCCTCTGCAGCTAATCCAAGGATCACAAGCCTTGGCAACATGTGTATGAATTCAGATGCTAAATGGTTCCTGAGCTTGTACTTGTCGCTTTTACCTTGGTATGTTTTAAATTATTCATCCTTGATTGTTCCATCTCACTAAAATTACTAATTTGGAATATGGTCATATACAGGATTAGGTTGCCTAGTTGTCAAGGGTTTACTAAGTATCCCGTGTCCGCTGAGATGAGGTATGTATAAATTAGAGAGTGAAGATTTGCTTATAATAGTGACTTACCAGAATAATTTGTGCAGTAAAGACTTTGAATAGCGAGTAGGTTTATAGAATTTCTCTGGTGTAATTAGGAGAGGTATTGTTGTGTAATGAAGAAAATTAATTAGAACTAAATGTTCAGGGAATGTGTGGTTAGGTAACCAAAGGCATATTTGCAGCCTAATTGTTTTTTGGCAGCTGGAGGCATTTTATACCCTTTCAGGATGTTTAGTTAATGGATATTTTAACATGCCCTACTGTTTGCTTTTCCTTAAATTTAAACTACTTCAATATAGAAAAACAGTTCATCAAAGATTTAAACCAAGTATATATCCCATTGGAAAAATGCCTCCATTATCTGGTTTATTTGATCATACTGTCTGTAAAATGTTAATTATTTTTAGAGGAAGTTCATATTGAGGCTAATTGGCATGCCCTCCTACACTGTATAATTACTGAGTCTTACTGCATGCTTATAAAACACAAACACCAAAACATTTTCTAATATTTTGCCATTATTTGTCCTAACTGCACCCAACTCTCAAGTATTCTGCCTTAAGTGGTCTCCAGAAAAAGGCAGAGTTTTTAAAAATACAGTATGGTGAATTTTATTATTTTTATTTATTTTTATGTGACTGGTAAGGGGACCGTAACCCTTGGCATGGTGTCGCCCGCACCGCGCTCAGCCAGTGAGTGCACCGGCCATCCCCATATAGGATCCGAACCCGCGGCCTTGGCGATCCCAGCGCTGCACTCTCCTTAGTGAGCCACAGGAATGGCCCGGTATGGTGAATTTTAAAGCAAGGATTACGTATCCAGTTGGTTGATTATTTTTATAGTATGCATAAAATTTTGAAGTCAAGCAGACATAGGTTCAAATCCTTGTTTGGTTATTTACTTTGTGGTCTCGGAAAAGTTATTTAAACCACCTAAGACTTAGTTTCATGATCAGTAAATGAGGATAACAAGCCTGATATTATGTTGTGAAAATTAGACAAGATGTTTTATTAAGGCATTTTTGTTTCAGATGAGAGAAACCTGGCCTAAAATAACTCAAAATGCTTTTTATTCAGAATAATTTTAATTTTTTTTTTGACAGCTGGCCGGCAGAATAATTTTAGATTAAAAAAAAAAAAATTTGCAAAAATGTCAGTTTCCAACTACCCTTTACCCAGATTCCTCAAATATAAATAACTTGGTAATTTTCATAAAATTACTAAAACCAAGAAATTAACATTGACAAAATTCTCTTAATCTACAGACCTAATTCAAATTTTGACAATTGTCCTAATCATGACTTTTTTTCTGGTCCAGGGATCTCACATTGCATTTAGACTTCATATCTCCTTAATGTTCTCCAGTCTGGGATAGTTGCTCAGCTTTTGACTTTCTTGACCTTGAAAAGTTTGAAGAATACTAGCCAGTTATTTTGTAGATGTATTTCAGTTTGAGTTTATCTGATATTTCCTCATGATGTAGATTAAGATTATGCATTTTGGGTAATACCACAGAATTGTGTACCAGAGACATGTGTCAATATGTCTCATTGCAAGTGACATTAACTTAGATCACTTGGTCAAGATAATGTCTACAAGCTTTCTCCATTGTAGAGTTACTAATTTCTTCCTTTGTGAATAAGTATTTTGTAGAAAATATATTATTTCTCCTTGTACTTTTGCCCACTAATTTTAACACCGATCAAAGATTATCGCCTGCAACCATTATTACTACGGTGTTAAGCAAATGGTGAGTTTCTATTCCCATCATTCATCCTACATTTACTAATTGGAATTCTATAGTAAGAAAGAGCTGTTCCATCTCCCTGGCTTGTTCATTCAATTATTTATATCAGTATGGACTCACAATTATTTACTCTATTTTATGGGCTATAATCCATTACTATTAGTATTTACTTTTTGCTAACAGTGCCCTAGATTTGGCCATTGGGAGATCATTCACCTTAGTTCCTTTTGACACGCCCTCATTATTTCTGAGCACTTCCCTATTTTCTGGACCCTATGCTCATCTTGTAATTCCAGCCCTGGAATGAGCTATTTCTCCAAAGAGGCTCATGTCATTGGAAGATTCAAGGCAATGAAGCTGGCTTCAAATACAGGTGAATGAAAGGGTTCAGCTGATGTCATTAGGAGTTCACATTTTTCTCTCAAACTCTTGGTTGTGCTTTTCTCAGCTGCATTCTCTCTCTGTGTGTGTGTGTGTGTGTGTGTGTGTGTGTGTGTGTGTGGTTTACCAGTATGGTGATTCAAACCCTTGACCTTGGTGTCATCAGCAAATTTTATTTTTAATCATTATATAATGTAATTGATTTTTACAAGCCTTGACAAATTCCTCCCTTTCCCCCTTTTCTCTCCCCCCTTCCCAACCCCGGCAACCTCAGTTTTGTTTACTTCTCTTAACAAGTTCAAAGAATTATTGTGATTGTTGTGCTCTTTTTTTCCCTGTGTTTGTTTATTTTTATTAGCTCCCACATATAAGTGAGAACTTGCGGTATTTCTCTTTCTGTGCCTGGCTTATTTCTTTTTTTTTTTTTTTTTTTTTTTTTTTCCTTTTTGTCTTTTTTCGTGACCGGCAATGGATCGCAACCCTCAGTGTCGTGCCCCTACCGGACTGGGACCGGCAACGGGATTGCAACCCTCGGCGTTGCTCCCGCACCTCGCTCAGCCAGTGAGTGGTGGGTCTGTATGTGGGATCCTAACCCTCGGCGGGAGCACCGCCGCACTCCCAAGCAGTGCACTGTAGCAGTGCACCACCAGGCCGGCCCTGTGCCTGGCTTATTTCACTTCACATAATTTTCTCTAAGTTCATCCATTTTGCTGTGAATGGCAGAATTTTATTCTTTTTTATAGCAGAGTAGTATTCCATTGTGTAAATATACCACATTTTCCTTATCCACTCATCCAATGATGGGCATTTAGGCTGGTTCCAACTCTGAGCTATTGTAAATAGAGCTGCAATAAACATGGGAGTACAGGTATCCCTTCGACATGATGATTTCCATTCTTCTGGGTATATACCCAGCAGTCAGATAGCTGAGTCATATGGTAGATCGATCTGTAGTTGTTTGAGGAACCTCCAAGCCATTTTCCATAATGGCTGCACCATTTTATAGTCCCACTAACAGTGTAGGAGGGTTCCCCTTTGTCCACTGCATTCTTAGTCAAGGGCCTGCACATGGTGGCTAAGATGCCACTAATGTTTAATTTACAACTATTTTTTCCTAAGGAAAAAAAGAAAACTCCTTTCCTGATAGTCATAGCGAAAGCCCCATGGAGAGGTCAGATTAACACAACTTGGGGCATGTGTCCATCCCTGATCCATTCCTTTTGGCCATGAAAATTGGGTACTCTGCACAGGTGAGTATAATATGACAACTCCTTGACAGGGAGGCGGAGGAGTTTATTCCACGGGAACCACATGGCATAGGTTTTCCTCAGGAAAAGCAGACTTTGATATGATATAGATGGGCTTCCACTAGGCACTACATCTACAAAGCTCTTTGTTTGGTATAGCACATAGTGAATACTAAACAATGACTTTTCCATCAACTTATTTTTCACCTCCACCCCAAGAGACAAATCTGAGGGTAAGATAAAATTTACATGAATCAAATTGGTTGCTTGTCGGTAACTCTGGTCAAAGGTTTTTAAAGTGAAAAAATAAATATGACATCATAATGTGGGTATCTAAACTTCTACATGCAACAAAAGATTACCTCAAATGTCTCAGGACTACTATTCTAGTTAATGTGGGTGGGTGTTCAAATGTGTGTGTGTGCATATGTATAACATTCAGATCCACAGTTTTCCAAGATCCAGAGTGGCACGTCAGAACAGAAATAACATGAGCCTTGGATACAAGCAGACCTCAGTTTCAACTCTGCTACTTGTTGTGTAACCTGAGTGAGTTACTGAGTTTCCCTGGGGTTTTTCTTCAGCTGTAAACCAGAATAATATCTGCTTCACATGATGTGAGGATACAGTGACATAATGCATGTAAAGCACCTGGCACAATAGTGTGCTAAAAAAAAACTTAGGATAAACCTAGCCTGGATTTCATCTTTCTTCAACAATAATACAAACATCTCAGAATTTCTAAAACATCATTATAAGCATCAGTTCTTATTAAAGATGTAAAATTATCAGTTAATATTTGCTGAGCATGCTATTTCACTCTTTATATTGCCTTAAAACAGATAACAGCAAAAACAAGAGCAAGGAAAAAGAAAAAACAGAGTGAAAAGGCAATCTATAGAATGGGAGAGAATATTTGAAAACCATCTGTCAGATAAGGGGTTAATTTCCAAAATATATAAAGAATTACTACAGCTTAATATCAAAAAAACCAAAGAAAACCATTAACTTGATTTTTAAATGGGCTAAAAAGTTGAATAGAAATTTCTCAAAAGACATGCAAATAACCTACAGGTATATGAAAAGATGTTTGACATCATTAATCATTAGGGAAATACAAATCAAAACCACCATGAGATGTCTGTTATGATGGCTTAAATAAAGAAAAAGAAGGGCCAGCCCGGTGGTGCACTGCTACAGTGCGCCGCTTGGGAGCGCGGTGGCGCTCCCGCTACAGTGCGCCGCTTGGGAGCGCGGTGGCGCTCCCACCGAGGGTTCGGATCCCACATACAGACCGGCCGCTCATTGACTGAGCGAGGTGCGGGCGCAACACCGAGGGTTGCGATCCCGATGCCGGTCCCGGTCCGGTATGGGCGCGACACTGAGGGTTGTGATCCGTTGCCGGTCACGAAAAAAGACAAAAAGGAAAAAAAAAAAAAAGAAAAAGAAAAAGAAAAAAGACAAGTGTTGGCGAGGATGTGGAAAAATTAGAAATCTTGTACATTGTTGGTGGGAATGCAAAATTGTAAAACCACCATGAAAGCAGTATAGAGATTCCTTGGAAAATTAAAAATAAAACCACCATTTGATCCAGCAGTCCCACCTCTGGGTTTTTATCCAGAAGAATTGAAATCAGAATCTTGAACAAATATTAGCTTTCCCATGTTCACTGCAGCACTATTCACAATAGCAAAGATGTGGAAACAACCTAAATGCCCATCAACAGATGAATAGATAAAGAAAATGCAATACATACATACAGCAGAGTATTATTCAGCCTTATATAAGGAAATCCTGCAAATATGGGACAACATGGATGAACCCTGAGAACATTATGCTAAGTGAAATATGCCAGTCATAGACGGACAAATCTGCATGACTCCACTAACATGAGGTATCTAAAAGGGTCAAATTCATAGAAAAGGAGGGCAGAATGAGGGTTGCCAGGGGCAGGAAGGAGGAGGAAATGGAGAGTTGCTTATCAATGGGCATAAAGTCTCAATTATACAATATAAATAAGTTCTAGAGATCTGCTGTACAACGTTGTCCCTATAATTAACAATACTCAAAAATTTGTTAAGATGTTAGATCTCACTCAAGTGATCTTCCCACAGTAAAACTTAATTAAGAAGAAAAAAAACTTGAGTAAGGAAGCCAAAGCCCCAGTTCCAAATGTGAATAGAGCAGCAGATAGGGATTAAGTCTGCTGTTACTGGTGTCCATGACGCTTGAGAGCACCACTTTATTAAAAATTAATCCTGCAATTGCTCCATACTCAGAACACCCTTAATGCTTACTTAGCATTTGTTATGTTATGACTGTGACTTAATGAGGCTGCTTTTTTAAACACAACAGAATATAAATTCAAATAACTCTCACCCCTGCTTAGTTGGTTAGAGCATGCTGCTGATAACACCAAGGTCCAGGGTTCAATCCCTGTGCCAAACAGCCACCAAAAAAAATTAAATAAATAAATGTCATCCCCTTCAAAATAGTTACAGAGAAAAGATATACACTTGTTTCAATGATGTTCCAAACTTTGGAGTCAAAATCCTCAATGCTACTAAAATTTTCTCCCTTAAGAGTAGTATTTTTTTAATCAGTTAAAACTTATTTAAGTTCAAGACAGATAAGGTGAGTGATCAAGTTTGATGTACCCATTTAGGGTTAGAAACAATAACTAATAATAAAAGAAAATAACTGGTTTCCATATAATGAGATACTATGAAGCTATTAAAAATAGTGGAACAGAGGGCCGGCCTGGTGGCGCACTGCACAGTGCGCCGCTTGGGAGCGTGGCGGCGCTCCCGTTGAGGGTTTGGATCCCACGTATAGACTGGCCGCTCACTGGCTGAGCGAGGTGCGGGCGCAACACACTGAGGGTTGCATCCCGTTGCCGGTCCCGGTCTGGTACAGGCGCGACACTGAGGGTTGCGATCCGTTGCCGGTCGCGAAAAAAGACAAAAAGGAAAAAAAAAATAGTGGAACAGGCGCGACACTGAGGGTTGCGATCCGTTGCCGGTCGCGAAAAAAGACAAAAAGGAAAAAAAAAATAGTGGAACAGGCGCGACACTGAGGGTTGCGATCCGTTGCCGGTCGCGAAAAAAGACAAAAAGGAAAAAAAAAATAGTGGAACAGATATATATGAGATAGGAAGTGCTCATTTTCCATGAGTCCAGGTTACAAGACACACCTCTGGATTTCAAGCCACTCCCCCAAATCTCACACTCCTCCTTTAGGCTCTCTCATAGAGGAAAGTTACTGCTGCTTATTGGACCTATTTTCAGCACCAACAGGAGGAAAATGAGACTTCAGAGGGCTGACTTATGCAAATCCAGTGGCTGGGCATGGTCAGTAGAAAAGGCTTATATAACCATAATAGCCGAGCATACTCAGTAAAGTGGAATTTATCTTTTGAACGACCTTCCACCAGAGGTGCTAAAGAGCACAGGATAGTCTTGAATATGTTTGGTGCATGTGATAGAATTTGACCAATGAACTTGCCTTGAAAGGAGAACAACTGAGCATGTGCAAGACAATGTTACATAACAGGGAACCACCCCCTTAGTTGAATATTTATTAGATAGCAATGAATATGTATTAGATGGTGAAAGAATAAAAGTGGAACCTGGTAGGAGGTCTGGCCGTTGCTCATTGTCCTGAAGTCAGTCCTCACTTCCCCTGAAAGTGTGTATTTCTTTCTTTTTGTATCAAACTTGCATTTAGCAGGCTGCTATGCACTCTGGAGCCGGCCTACTATTTGTCTATAAATATGTATTTCTTACTTTTGTATTAAACTTGCTGTGGTTGTTGCTCACTGTTCTGGGGTTAGACCCACACTTCACTGGCTGAGGTATGTGTGCTTTCTTTCTGTATCATACTTTTGGCAGTGGCTGCTCACTCTCTTGAGCCAGCCTGCACTCTATACTAAACCTTAAGTGTGTGTTTCTTACTTTTGTACTGAACTTGGTGTGGGCCCTGCCCATTCTTTGGAGCTAGGCCACACTTTCTCTGTGAAGTCTGTATTTCTTGTCTATTACATTAAACCTATTTTCACTTTCTACTGTGATTCTGCCCTTGAATTCTTTCCTGTGACAAAGTCAAGAACCTGGTAAGAGGATAGAGTGGGTTGAGGCCAGCTATTAGGCCTCCCCAGACCCTCTCCTTTAGCATCTATGAAATGACCTACGAAACATTTTGTCCAGTGTCAAGCAAGAAACACAACAGTATGTACAGCCTCCTTTCAACAGTAATTTTAAAAAGGAATATGCACATAAATACATGCTTAATTTATGCATAGACTATCTCTGGAAGGATACCTAAAGAATTGGTAGTTTGCAAATAGCTATTCCAAAAATACTAATAAATTTGTCTAGCTCTTTTACATGTTTTATTCTTAGATCTTATTAGATTTCATGATCTTTAAGGACAAGAGTCATGCTTTATTCTTCTTGATATTCCCACATGCACAGGAAATTACACATAGTGGGTAACAAATAAATGTCTGTGGATCGAAATGCTCAGATTTACATAGGGTAAAGCTAAGTAAAGAAAGGGGTGTAGAGAGATAGATTTGTCCAAACTGACAATGAAGATAATAAAAAGGGCTTTGAGGAAGTACTCAAATGCAACACAACAAACTTTTCATAATCTTCTTAACTCACATAAATAAACATAACTGAAACTTGGCAATGGTTTGCGATTCTAATTGCTACTATGATAAGCATAACAGAAAAGATAAAAACTTCCCATTTTGTCCCCAGAAAGTGAATAACTCATCATGTTTATCCTGCAGCCCAGTCTTGCACATGGCCATCTGCAGTTATATTTGCCATTGTAAAATTAATAGCCCGTGTGGTTCCCAGAAAGGGTCCAGCTTGGAAAGGGAACTTCCCACCACATGGTGTGCAGTTGGAAACAGCTGGCCCCATGGCTAGGGAGGATTCTGACTGCTGCCAAAGCGTTTGCTGTGGGTCATTGCCATTCTTGGAGCACTGCTCCAGCCCCCCAGCTCTTCATGATATGATACAACCCCCCAAGCGGGTGGTTGCTGCTCCACTTCATTTCTTCACTCAAAACATTTCCTGAAGATCATATCAATGAACACATGTAAGTGAAATACACAAGTTTCAGATCAAAAATAAGTACATCCAAGAACATGTGACTTAGTACAATTTCAGAGAAGTTACAAATTGTAACCCTTGCCTACATTGACTGTAGTGTTGAAAGTCCACCAACCTGAAAAGTCATCACGGCTGAAGTTACTTCAGAGAGAAGCAAATAGTAAACCCTTTCCCCAGCAACACACACCCTTCAGCTGATTCATTTGCCAATTATGTAGTTGAGGAGAGACTGTTAAAGGAGAGAAAGGGTGGGCTAATACTTTATCAAGCACCTACTATAGCCACAGACTTTTATGGGGGTCATCTTAGTTTTTTTCCACACAAATATCCCACATTCACTGCTGAAGAAACTAAAGCTCAGAGAAGTTCCTTTACTTGCCCAAGGGCAGACTTCAGGATGTTTATGTGTAAATATCAGGATCCACATTCAAATTCAGGTCTCTGACCTTAAAGCTGATGCTCTTTCCACTCTGCACTTGCTCTCCCCGCCAGTGCAAAGCAGTGGTGAAAAGTGTGAACTCTAGGGCCAAATCGCCAGAGCATGAATCCCTACTCCATCACTTGCCAGCTGTGAGACTTAAACAACGTATTTAGCATCATCATGCCTCAGGTTCCTCCACCTGTAAAGTGGGCTCAAAATGGTAACTACCCAATAGGGTTGTTCTGAGCATAAATGGATTTATACAAATGAAGTACTTAGAAAAGTACTTAGTAAGCATTATTGTGATGTCAAATGATGACTCTAGAGAAAATCAGGAGAAATGTACTTTGATGAGAGATAGTAAAAATATGATCAAATTGTAAACCAGAGGACAGTAGATGAACATAAGAAATAAGGGGGAGGTTTCAGAGTGTCTACCTTTGATGATATTTGAGGATGGGAGTGGGAAAGATCTCACTAAAAGAGAAAATGGACTGATAGAAGCAGAAGAGAACATTAATAAAGACATACTTAGAAATCAGAGCCATCCTGTGGATAGAAATACCCTGAAGTTTGTTTTTTTATTGGCTTTGTTATTGTTCCCTAGTCTTTAAACAGAATAGATATCACTTTGTTGAACCATCTCAAAAGGAATTGTGTTTAGAGTAAAGTCTATACAATTTGAACTCCTGTGAGAGATTTATTCCACCTTCCTCAGCTCAGGCAAAGGCTTCGGGAAACAAAGCACCAACTTTGATTCCTAAATGAGCTTCGGTCCCCATGGTTCAGTTACTCAAAGCTTCCAGCAGCACTGGGCCTAATAGTTCATGCTGTGCAGCTGGGTTCTGAGCCTGGGGTTCCCAATGACTTTTCAGAGAGCTTCGTGATTGGTTTGCTTCCAAGGGATTTGGATCAAGATGAAAAATGAGCCCAAGGTTATTTGGAAACAGTTCATATTTAAGAGACCTTCAAACTCTTTGCAAATAAAAAGTGGTCTATAAATATTGTATAATAACCCTATAATAACTTCCCACTCGCTAATGTTTATCATGGGGAAAAATTAGCAATGGGCACACCCATATTTCAAAAGTCAGAAAACTGAGGATAAAATCCTAGTAGTTTAGAAGAGTTGGTATCATTTTATTCAGAGGGGAATACCGGTTCATAAGGGAAGGAAATTGCATTTGAATTTACCAGCATTGTGATAAAAGCACTCTATCCAAATGATACCGCTTTCTAACTGAGTATCCCCAGCCTCCAGCACCCAACCCACCAACCCTTGCCCCCATAAACTCATTATCCATGATCCATGGAATCTGCATCATTCTGTAGTTACAGGGATGGGGTTATGCAGATTGAAGATCATCTGTTTATCTTTAATGCATAAAGTAGAAACCAAATGCAACAATCTCACAGACAATTACCAACTAAAATGTCTCTTCAGTTACCATCCATCACCACCCTTTTGTGGCATTTGTGCTAACACTTACCCTTCGTTCCGGTGCAGAGCTGCCCTTTAGGACATGCTCACATTAAATGAGCCAAATCCTCCATTTTTCATTGCAGACCTGCTGGTTGAAAAATCAGCATTTACAAAGCAGCTTGTGATGCAGTGAAGAGCCCAGACGGAAATATAATAAACAATGTTTTGAATTACATTTTGGACATTTAAAAATGCTCTGGGCTCAATTTCATAAGTCATTTGCATTTGTAATGAAAAAAAATCCATCACTGAGCTTCCAGTTTCAGGTTAACAGGCCCTTTTATGTTGTAAATTTTTTTGTGGGAGCAATTACCAATTGTACACAGATTCATTATTTTTCAAGTACTTTATCAGGACATTTCCCCATACATCTAATTTGTCCTGTCTGAAATGTAACTTGACATAAGGGATTTCCTTAATTGCTTTTGAAGCCCTTCCAAGGTAATCAACTGCTTTTTGGAGCATGATATAAAAGACAGTAGACAATATTGCCAGTCTGTCTTAGTGTCCTACACTGAAGTTTTTGGGTAAGAGATAGCAAAAAAAGGCAACATTTGTCTCTAAAACTATTCAGGAGCTTTCATTTTAATATGCTTTCCATTTAAATTGCTTTGCCTAAGTCTAAGAACAGCAAAAAGAAATTGCCCCATTTTTATCTGTCCCCTTGCAATAGTTGTTGCTTTGGGGATAGATGCAATTAATATTAACAAAAGGACAAAAGGACAATCTTTGTTATTCTGAAAAATCTTAACCAAAGATTAAATAAAGATTAAACCAAAAATAAAGTGACTTTCAGATTTTGGAAGAAGAAGGAATACTATTAAAAGCTGGTGCATTTCTGCTATCCTCCTTCAGCACATGTAGGCATATGACAGAACACTTTTTCATTTTACGAGAATGCTTTACCTTAAATTTTCAGGCTGCCAATTCTAAATAATTTCATTTGTTTAGTTACAGAACAAACCTCATTCACTGTACATGGTAGGCAAGATGATGGTCTCCCACGGATGTCCACACTCTAATCCCCAGAAGCTTACATGGCTAAATGGACTTTGTAGATGTAATTAAGGTAACTAGCTTTGAGATGGGAGATTATCCTGGATTATCAGAGGGCACCCAATCTAATCACATGCACCCTTAAAACTGGAGAACTTTTTCCAGCTGTGGTCAGAGAGAGATGAGACAGAATGGTTGGAGAGATTTGAAGTGAGAACTCAACCCACTGATGCTGGCTTTTAAGATGGAGGAAGGCGCCACAAGCTAACGTGGTGGCCTCTAGAAGTTGGGTACAGCCCTCAGCTTACAAACAACAAGAAAGCAGGGACCTCCTTCTCACAGATTCAAAGAACTGAATTCCACCAACAACCCAAATGAGCTGGAAACTTATTCTCTCCTAGATCCTCCAGAAAGGAATGCAGTCTGCTGACATCTTGGTTTTAGCCCAGTGAGACCTGTGTTCTGACCTGCAGAACTGTAAGCTAATCCATTTGAATTATTTTTGATAATACATTTGATAATAAATTTGAAGCGCTATATTTGTGGCTTCAAATGTGTTAAAACCTCATAGAAAACTAATACTCTGTCTACAGCATAATATCCTATTTTCGTACTCAGATCATCCTTGAAGTCCACAAATACAAGAGCTATAATATTAATTTTGTTGCAGTTAGCATTTAGTCAGCACTGCCCTGTGCAATGAACATTCAAATATTGCTTGCTAAAATCAAATTAAACCATATATCACAAATGGAAAATATAAGGACTCTAGTCTCATTTCAGAAAACTGTCATTATTAACTTAAGAACATTGATTGGGACACTGAGTAAAGGATGAAAATTAATAGTTTTGTTTTAGATCAACAATATTAATATGCCATGCTGACCCTTAATCATCTCCCAAGAATTGCTCTGGGCAGGAATCAGAGAATCGATTGTTCTATATTTTAATGCTTATCCTTGAGAATTTGTAATAAGAAGTCCACAGGAGTTCAAGGAATACTTAAGTCTTTTCAACTAAAAGATACTCCAAAAATTATAGGAATCATACTAATAACAGCATTTTTCCCCCCAGGTGAAGGAAGCCAATATTAATAACCAAAAATAAAATGGCTAGTTTAGTGCTTCATTTGTATTAAACAATGGCCTTGTCTAAGATACTTACGTTCCAGTTGTAGTTAATTAACTTTCCCAAAATTAATGGCAAAAAATAGCCATTCAAGTGAGCCAGGGGATCACAAACTACCATGTAAGGTGTCAAACTAAAGAAAACTGGTCATTTCAGCTTATAAAGTGGGTCAGGAGGAGGTTCAGGATCTAAGCCTATAAAATCAATAATGGTATAATGTTCCATATTAAGACAGGGGGAAATACATGTATCAAATTTTGTTTTCTCCCAAAACTCCAGTGAAATTTTTTTTTTCATAAAACAAAAAATAACAGGGACAGAGAGAATAGGAAAAGAGGCAAAAGCAACAACATTTTGAAAGGTCGAAAGCAAGGGGACTAAAAGTAAGGACTGAGCAGACCCAGAAAAGCTGAATTTTAGTCAGCAGGGGGAGAGCTGAGAACTAAATTAACTTACTCTGAAAATCCTTGAAAGGTTCAAGATGAGATACCTCTTTTTTTTTTTTTTTTTTTCCTTTTTGTCGTGTCCGGCAACGGATCGCAACCCTCAGTGTTGCGCCCGTACCGGACCAGGACCGGCAACGGGATCGCAACCCTCGGCGTTGCTCCCACACCTTGCTCAGCCAGTGAGCGGGAACCGGTCTGTATGTGGGATCCAAACCCTCGGCGGGAGCGCCGCCGCGCTCCCAAGCGGCGCACTGTAGCAGTGCGCCACGGGGCCGGCCCTAAGATGAGATACCTCTTAATCTTAGGTTAAGAAGAAGGAATAGAGCAAAGAGAAAAGAGTGAAATTAGATTCCCAGATCCCCTTCCCTACACCTCCAGATTACTGGCCCCTGGAGAGACCCACACAGATGGGTTCTGGACTGGGGTGAAGTTGGGGGTAGATGCACAGTTGAGGATGGAGATGCTCCATTAAAAACAGTAGGATTAAGTGAATATATGAAGGCTCAATGCTAATTGCAGCAACTTTGAACTATGTGGGAACTCTAACATAATCTAGTAAGAAGTCCACAATTGTTTACCTTATCAGTAGGCCCCTAATGGATGAACTGTGCACTCTTAAGTAAGAGAGCCTATTGCTGTGGATTGGATGTCCCTCCAAAGCTCATTGAGACTTAATCCCCATCATGACAGTGTTAAGAGGGTGGGAAATCATATCCTGGTAATCGAAAGACGGAGCCGTGAAGAGGTGATTAGGTTGTGAGGACCCTGCCCTAGTGAATGGATTAATCCGTCGATAGTTTAATGGTGGTAATGGGCGTGGCTCTGATGGCTTTAAAACAGGAAGTGAGGAGGTTAGTCTCTCTCTGCTTTTGCCATTTCACCATGTGATACCCTCCATTACTGTAGAGTTACCATCAAGAACATGACCCTCACCAAAAGTATTCCTTGGACCTTGGACTTCCCAGCCTCTAAACTGTAAGCAACAAACATTGTTTCTTTATAACTTACCCAGTTTCAGGTATTTGATTATAAGCAACAGAGATGGATTAATAAACTTATTATATAAAAGGTAAGCTTGGTTCTAACAATGGCCCTCTTCAATACTAATTATGGAATCTCTAAGGTGTGATCAACCTAAGTAGGAAGAAGATGGTGGTAGAGAAGCCCTGGGTGCTCTGAGAGTGCCAGCTCCAGGCTGACCATCCTCTGGCCCTGCTATCTCCTACCTCTCCAGGCCGCTCAAAGGTGTGATAGTGATTTTCTGTTGTGCCTAGCTCTCTTCTCTCTCTAGTATCACTTTTCTGTGATAAATCTTTCACCTTGAGGCACTCTCACTTAAATAGCTTAACTGAAATATAGAGAAGAAAATAAACAAAAATCAGAGAATTCATGTATTAGTTTCCTATTGAAGCTATGACATATTAACACAAACTTTGTGGCTTAAATAACAAAAACTTATTATCTTACTGTTCAGGTCATTAGTCTGGAATGGGTTTCACTAGGCCAAAGCCAAGGTGTTGGCAGGGTGGTTCTCCCTCCAGAGGCTCGAGGAGCAAATTCCTTTCCTTGCCTTTTGTAGCTTCTGGAGGAGGCCTGAATTCCCTGGCTTGTAACCTCTTCCTTGCATCTCTCCAACCTCTTGCTTCCATCTTCACATTTCCTACTTCCTCTTTGATTTCTAGTCTCCCTCTTAAAAGGACCCTTTGATTACATTGGATATACCAGGATAATTTAGGATAATCTCATCTCAAGATTTTCATTTATTTATTATTATTTTTTTTTTTAAAGATGATTGGTAAGGGTATCTTAACCCTTGACTTGGTGGTGTCAGTACCATGCTTTCCCAAGTGAGCTAACCGGCCATCCCTATATAGGGATCCGAACCCACGGCCTTGGTGTTACCAGCACCACACTCTACCACGTAAGCCATAGGCCGGCCTTTCAAGATTTTTATTTTAATCATATGTGCAAAGTCTCTTTTGCCATATACAATAAGTCACAGGTTATGGGAATTTGGACATGGACATCCTGAGGGAGGTGAGGAGGGCATTATTCAGCCTACCGCAATCAGAACAGGAAATGTGATATCCATAAAGGGGAATGAAAAAGAAAATAGGCAAGAGGAAAATAGCAATAAAATAGTGAAGGATTTAAGTTTAAGGAAAAATGGAATTAAAAGATAATACAAATCTTTCCATGAACTTCTTGAAGATCCCTTGTAGATCTACAACAAGGCACAAAATAAAACTTCAGAATACCAAAGACAAAGAGAAGATTTGACAAGCTTCCAGGGAGGAGAGAAAAACATGCAAAGGTCAAGGAATCACAATGGCTCTGGACTACTCAATGGCAACACTGAAAGCTGAAACAATGTCTCCAAAATTCTGAGGAAAAATGATTTCATAGCTAAAGTTTAAACCCAGGCACTCAAAGTCAAGTCTTAATATTTTTACCTCTATGGATTCTTTCTCAGGAAGCTACTGAAGGACATGCAACCAAAACTAGAAAGCACAATAAAGTGAGAGAAATGAAATACAGGTAACGGGAAACCCAAAACAGGAAAGACAACGGAAATTCTGGGACAATAGTTAAGGGAGATCAGAAATACAGAGCAACAAGTCCAGACTGGAGCAAAATGACTAAGGAGAGTAAGTTAAGGGCTGTCATCCCTAAGATGGTTTCTGCAATTGTGCCACCTTTTTATTTTTTAAACCTGAGAATGCCAGGTGAGTGTAGCCTACCTTGTCATCCATTCCTACTCTGCTGTCCATGCCATGATGCCTGGAATACATGAGAAATCTTATTTTACCCCCCAAAAATAAACCTGACAGTCAGAGATAGGCAAACACTAGCAAAGAAGCAGAAAATACAGAGCAACATAGTCTCCCATACCACATTCTTACTTGGCCATCCCAGATTCCTACTCTGCTGTCCATGCCATGATGCCTGGAATACATGAGAAATCTTAAGAAGCAGAAAATACAGAGCAACATAGTCTCCCATACCACATTCTTACTTGGCCATCCCAGTTCCTGGTTCAAAGTACTATCCTGTGGTAGGCCCAGTTTTCCCAAAATGCATTCCCAAGGAGCTCTGTAAACTCCCAGGAAAGCTGAAGCCAGAGACCTTCAGTTAATCATCTCCTGGGAGCTGTCACTTAGCAGTGGAAATACTGTCCCCCATCACCTCCTTTTTTTTTTTTCCTGGCTAGGTATGTACTTGTACCCGTTTTTCAACTTCAAAAAATTCATGGAAAAATTGGATTAAAAGATAATATGAATCCTTCCATGAACACTTTGAAGACTCCATCTATATAGTTGGAGATACATACATGGATTGTAAATAGCCATGAAGATAATCCAGATGGTAATATACAAGTCAGGATACCACCTCACACCCATTAGGATGGCTAATATCAGAAAAACAAGAAATAGCCAAGTGTTGAGGATACGGAGAAACTGGAACCTTTGTGCCCTGTTGGTGGGAATGTACAATGGAACAGCCACTATGGAAAATGGTATGGTGTTTCCTCAAAAAATTAAAAAATAGAATTACAATATGATCCAGCAATTCCACTTCTGGGACTATACCCAAAAGAACCGAAAGCAGGGTCTCAAATAGCTACTTGACACCTGTGTTCATTGCAGTGTTTTTCACAGTAGCCAAGAGGTAGAAGCAACCCAAATGTCTATCATGAATGAGTAAACAAAATGTGATATAAACATACAATGTAATATTAATCAGCCTTAAAAAGGAAAGAAATTTGGACCCGTTACAACATGGATGAACCTTGAGGACATTATACTAAGTGAAATAAGCCAGTCACAAGAAGTCAAACACTGTAAGATTCTGCTTATACGAGCTTTCTAGAGTAGTCATATTCATGGAGACAGAAGAATGATAGTTGTCAAAGGCAAGGAGAGAGGGTTAAGGGAGATCTGTTGTTAATAGGTATAAAGTTTCAGTTTTGCAAGATTGAGTTCTCAAAATTAGTTGTATAGCAATGTGAACATACTTAAGCCTACTGAACCGTACACTCGAAAATGGTTAATGTGGTAAAGTTTATGTTATGTATATTTTACCACCATTTTTTCAAAAAGTTTAAAAAAAAAAAAAAAGGCAGGATAATGGTTATGGGGGACAGGGCAACACTATGATGATTAAGTTTATGTCAATTTGGCTGGGCCACAGGGTGCCCAGATATTTGGCCAAACATTATTGTGGGTGTTTCTGTGAGGATGTTTTGAATAAGATTAAAATTTAAACTGGTAGACTTTGAGTGATGCAGATTGCCCCATTGGGTGGGCCTCATCTAATCAGTTGAAGGCTAAGCAAGAGAGAATTCTTCAGCAGACTGCTTTCAGATTTCACGTGCAACATCAGTTCTTCTGGTTCTGCAACAAATTGACTTCAGACTTGAACTGGAACATTGGCTCTCCTTGGTCTTCAGCTTGCTGGCCTACCCTGCAGATTCCAGATTGCCAGCCTCCGTAATTGTGTGAACCAATTCCCTATAATAAAACTCTTTCTATATATACACACATCTGTTTTAGCCCATTTCTGTTAATTATAACAGAATACACAGAACTGGGTACTTTGTAAGAAAATGAAATTTATTGCTTACAGTTTCAGAGGCTGGAAGTACAAAGTCCAGAGAACACATCTGGTAAGGGTCTTCTCTGGTGGTGGCTTTGCAGCTATGCAGGGGTCTCACATGGCAGAAAATGGGGTAGAGAGAGATAGTTCCTTGTGCACTCTCCTTGTAAAACCCTCAGAACTATGTCCACTATTCCAAAAATGGATCAATCCACTCATGAGGGTACAGTCCTTACAATCCAATCACCTCTCCAAGGCCCCACATTTCAATTACTATAATAGGATTGCATACCCTCAACAGTTACAGTGGAAATTAAGCTTCTAATATATGAACTTTGGGGGGCACAATTCGATCCACAGACAACGTTCTATTGTTTTTTCTCTAGAGAACCCTAATACAAGCACAACAGGGGAAATGTATATAGTGAGCTTCTAAGGTACTTGTCATGTTCTATTTAGCGGGTGGTAGATACCTGGGTGTTTTTATTTTTTAAACTGCACATACATTTTACACATTTTCTTGTGTGCTTGATTCTTTTCACAATTAAAAACACTTTTAAAAAACCTAAGGTTGGCATTAAACCCATCTATTTGCCAAAGTTCACATCTTAACAATTCTTGAAGATTTAAATCAACTAACCTATGCCTGATAAACCTGTCTGTAGCCAGAGATTATATTAACTTCATTAGGTTTGGCAGACTTAAGTGAATTATGGATGATAGAGCTGTAATGGGTCATTTAACAGAAATTAGGAATGCTTTGGGGTTGACGTTATAAGATGACAATGCCTCACACTACTGAGAGACACCTTATCCAAATAAATAATGGTGTCCTCTCATGTGGTGTCATATCATGTATTATGTAGTTTTTCTATCATCCATCCTCATCCTCTAGTTTCAGGGTGAATTCTAACTGTGGAAGGACACTTCTGAAAGCCAGAAATATCCTTGCTCTTTCAACTTTCTGAGGACCCAATGTGTACTAAGGGTGATATCGTATGAGGAGAATAAAAAGTATTCCCAGCACTACAACATGCCAAAGTGTTTGACTTTGGGTAAGTTTTAGCATCTCACATTAAAACATTTTGAAGCCTTGATACCAAATTTACATTTCAAAGGCAACATTCTTTGAGTTTTATAACAAATTGAGAAAAAATTGGAATTATTCAATAATATGTAGTATGTATGTTAAAAATGAGAATCAAGATGGGAACCATGGAAAGCAAAGCAATTGTAGGTAGAGCTGAGCAATTTCATGGCCATCTTTCCATATAAATCATTTGAAAGTAAATACATAAATTTTAATGTATCCAATTTCCAGGGATACATTTATGTGCATATAAATTCAAGTATTTGCCATCTGTGTCACAAAATATGAGAAGAAACTTCAGAAGTCATTAGACAAAACAGGTCACAAAACTAATTTATCTTCTTTGAATTTTTTAAAATTTATTCCCTAAATATTAAAAGTATGCTTGTTGTAGAAAACCTGGAGAATATTTTTAAAATCACGAAGAAAATAAAAACCACTGGTAATTTCATTTATGGGAGAAAATTCCTAACCAAAGAAGTGAAGGTAGTATTGATAGTAACAAGAGCAGCACCCTTCCCCCAAACCCAGCCCTTAGTATTTGGTAAGTCCATAGCTACATTTGCTTATATCTGTTCTAAACATTTCCACAATATGAGCTGTGAAATAGGTGATATTCCTTTCACTTAACCCTAAAAAGGCCTTGCTTTCATTGCTACTAGCACATGGTAGAATAACAATGAAATCCAGATTTGATCACTTCTCACTATACATAATACTGCCTTCAAGTAAAAAAATTCTCATGGCTGGCTCACACTTGAAATAAAACCTACTGCCATATTTACTGTTAATGAGATGATTTTTAAAAAGCATGATTTAACTTAGACTGCAATTGTAATGTTTCCTACTTTCTTTTGAAAGTGACTGAAATATTACTATTCTGTATTAAAACCCATGTGAAATCAAAGCAAGTAACTTCATAGGGGATAGTGTTTCAAGCATGTAACAAAGTCCAATTAAGAAAAATTTAAGATGTATTGCATTCCTCACACATTCAACCACGTATCTCAAGCTGTTTTTCTATTTTGGTAGTGACTTTTTTCTGAATTCTTATTCTGCAGTCTGGTATACATTTGAGGCCTATAGCATATACTTGTGAGTTATAGGTATAATCTGTGACACAGAACAGAAAGTCTCACAAGATTGAAATGTTTTACATGTTGGGCTCATTAAAAGCATGCCCTAAAGATTCCACACAATCTAAAGTACATCAAAAATACACCTATTAGTTTCAATACATCAGAAGTAAAGATAAAATAGACTGATTATGTAAGTTGTGATTCACTTATTGATACAATAGAATAAATGCAGCCAAAGAAAGAACACTTAGTTCCTTCTTTTTGGTACTCTGCAGGATATGGTGGGGCTGGGGGGGGGAGAGGGTAGTGGGAATCTTTGACCAGGTGCAGTGGCCTACAAGGTCACTGACATCAGGGTCCGGGGCCTACGGGTCTGGGGATGCTCATCTGGTTCATGGAGGCCTGTGTGCTGCGGGGGGAGAGGGTAGTGGGAATCTTTGACCAGGTGCAGTGGCCTACAAGGTCACGGACATCAGGGTCCGGGGCCTACGGGTCTGGGGATGCTCATCTGGTTCATGGAGGCCTGTGTGAGGAGGGAAGCAGGGCACCTCTTGCTTGGTATAATCAGAAGAACAGTTCTTAAAGATAAGTGGAACAAGTGAGTAAATACACTGAGAATAATGCGAACTAGCGTTCTGTCAGACAAAGGAGATAGAAGTACGGAAAGAAGGAAGCTAACATAAATCCTGTACAGCAAGACTGGAATTGGAGGTATCAATGTGAACTTACGGTTTCTTATACATAGAAATGTCAAAGATGTCAAGATCATGAAAGACAATTAATGACTGAGGAACTGTTCCAGATTAAGGCTAAAGCAATGTGGTGATAAACACCATGGAGTAATTCTAGACTGAACAGACCTACAAAGAATATTTCTGGGGGGCTGGCTGGTTAGTTAGCTAAGTTGGTTACAGCACAGTGTTGTAACACCAAGGGCAAGGGTTCAAATCCCCATACTGGCCAGCTACCAGAAAAAAAGAGTTACTGGGACAGCTGATGAAATTTAATTGTGGTCTATAAATTAGATAGTATTGAGTCAATGTTAATTTCTTGATTTTGATGATTATATTATGGGGTATGTGGAACTGCATCCTTATTTTTAGAAAGCATACACTGAAGTGTACATACCAAGTAGGTGATGAAACGTCACGGCTGCAACTTACTCTTAAATGGTTCAGAAAAAAAGCATATTTATCTTGTGTGTATGTAAAGAAAGACAAAATGATAGGATAAAATGGCTAAATACTCACAATTGGGGCACCTAAAAAGGATAATATAGGTTTTTGGGGTTTTTTTAACGCTATCATGGCAACTTTTCTGTACGATTGTAATTTCAAAATGAATAGTTAAAAAAAGGACATTCATTATAATATGAAGCAAATTCCAAGTGAAAAAAATGTATTATGCTACTTTGTAAATAAAGGCGGGATGGTGAGAGGACGAACATGTAGCCTATGTTGTGTGAATATTTTGTTATATATACAGAGCACCTCTAGAAACATGCAAAAAAACTAATCTACACTGTTTTTTTCCACAGATGGAAAATGGGTGACTAGAGAAGAATAACATTTTTTACTCTCTGAAACTTTAATTTTGTACTATATGAAATGTAGTAACACAGAATGCTTTAATTTGGTAATTGCCAAACGTTAAGTGCCAGGCTAACAACCACCTGGGAAACATTTAAAAATAAATTAGCAGGACTCAATCTCCAAAATTCTATTTTAGTGGGTCCAGAGTAGGACTCAGGTATCAGTAAAAATTCTCCATTAATTCCAAAACATAATATAGTCCGGGAATCGCAAATCATCCAAATCTGATCCTCTCTAAACCCCAAATCCAAGTAAATTAGGAAGTTAGAAACAAATACTTTGTATCTGATGAGCGAATGTTATAATCTGGGGAAAGAATACCCTAAAAGTGAAATCAGAATATCTGAAACCAGGATTTGCACTGATCCCTGAATAGAAGCCAAGTCATACAAGTCTCTCTCTACCTTCTGGTTTCCTTATTAAGGAACTAAAATATAGTTTAGGCTGATGTTACCTGAAAATTACATAATATTAGATAATACATTCAAATATTCTGCACTCTTAACATTTTATATAAATGTATAATATAACAAGATTATAGTTAGTTAAAAAACAATCAGTTGGCATAAGTAGATATGGTATCTGTAACATTCTAGATGTCAAGTGGTGGGCTCACCATATTCATTTTATTGCTGTGTTTTATATCTTATATATACATATATATTAACTATTCTTTTGTACGCATCAGATGTTACATGATAAGAACGTAATTTAAAAAAATTAGAGCAATAAAAGAACAATTAGTTTAGATGTTTGGTTCTTACATTTAAAAGAAGTAAATACAAGAAAACTATGCAAGCATTACATGCTGGCAGTACATATTTATTATTATTCATGAACGGTCAAAAACTTACAAGGCCCACTATTATCACTATAACCACACATGTGAAGTATCACTTAGCAACATGGAGTGTAAGGACAGTTATATATTTATATTAAAAAAATACATGTACACACACTCCCTCAAGTGTTCACCATACACTGCTACAAAAGCAGGCAGCATCAAGTTGTAGAAGTTTTGATATACATAACATGTTGAAATATCTCAAGCATAAAAACCGTAGTGAAGTTCCAAAAATAAAGTTTCTTTCTTCGAACATTTTGATCTGAGCTCAAGCAAAGTAAATAATGAACACCAATGATTTTTATACTATTTCACACACTTAAAATAATCAACATAAAAGGATCAACAATTGCAAAAAACCTGAAAATACGGAGGTTGTGAGAGTAAATGCATTTCATCCGAAAAGAAGTCTACAGCAGATCTGTTTCATCCTGGCTCTCAAATATTTAAGAGTCATAATTTATTATGCTCAAACCCCATGGTAAGCCAGAACAAACAAAATGATAAACAGAAAAAATCATTACTGCAAACAAGGCATCATTGCCCTTTAGTTTCTTTACACAATTTCACTAGTGCAAGAGCATCATTTACCTGAAAGATCATAAGTCACAATTAAAGAATACTCATACAAAACTATTTCCTTTTTTCTTTAAAAAGTGCCACATACCGTACTTTTCATTAAAAAACAAACAAACAAACAAACAAAAAACACAAACTAATGAAAGACTGTCTGTCTCCATCTCTTGTCAATGAGGAAAGGCCATAGTGATTCTTTGATTCCAATTCGAAATGGTGTTCGCTGGCCAATGCCCAAGGTCTCTAATTTGGAACAGTCAAGCTGAGCATTTCGTGGACGCTGTGCTCCTAAGACAGGGCTATCAGTAATCTTTAAAGAAAAATAAAAACAGAAACCCAAAAGTAAATGTAGGGCTATATCTTCAGGTTTTTATTCTCTATTTCATTTTGCCTGTAGTGCAAGAAATCTGATTTGATCATTCCTGGAAAAATAAAATGCCTGCCACAATCAAGACAATACACATTCTATAAACGTAATGAATACTCATAGGCTCCTTTACAAATAATTTATTAATTATAATTATTAAATTAATTTATTTAAATGTAGCACTATAAACTGCCAACATACAAGCAAAGTTCACTTTGATTAATACTGAGAAATGAAGTTATGCAACATGTCCAAAACAACAAGAAAAATGTTGTCAGCAATATACGCTACAGTAATGGATGTAGACTTTCAAAAAGTGAGAAAGTTTTAAATGTCATGTACTTACAGGTCTTAAGTGACTGCTGGGTAGGTTGAAGGCATCTGCAATTGCACATGCCATTTCATACTTAGTCATCTGTTCATTGCCAGACCAGTGAAAGGTTCCCTTAATTGAAGGATCCTAAGAACAAGGACACAAAAAAATCCAAAACATTTTCAACTTTTTGAGTTGAGTGAATGATACATTTGACAAGAAAGCTAATTTACAAGGTACGAGTACTAAAAGGCAACCCTCCTTTTCTGGAATTCTCTCCACAATATATCTAAAATCAAATTTCTATAAATATTCCCAGATAAACACTAAAGAGCAATGTCTAAAATTTAGCCTTAAGAATTTAATAAAGATATAAATGGCTCCAATTTTATTTATTAGTGGAAATTCTAAAAATGGATAGAGATTTGAATGGAAACAAAGTCAATTTAATGAGTATTTTAAGTTATCCTAAGAAACTAAAAACCAATACTTAGAACCATCTTTCAAGATAATCTAATCAGCTAAATATTCTTTTTTTTTTTTTCCTTTTTGTCTTTTTTTTCGTGACCGGCAACGGATCACAACCCTCAGT
>NW_007726990.1:333268-342693 GCF_000696425.1 Galeopterus variegatus | reverse complement strand
ACCCTCAGTGTAGCGCCCGTACCAGACCGGGACCGGCAACGGGATCGCAACCCTCGGTGTTGCGCCCGCACCTCGCTCAGCCAGTGAGCAGCCGGTCTGTATGTGGGATCCGAACCCTCGGCGGGAGCGCCGCCACGCTCCCAAGCAGCGCACTGTAGCAGTGCGCCACTGGGCCAGCCCCAGCTAAATATTCTTAAATATCACGTTGGCATATATTCAAAATAAATATAGTTTTTACATATTAAACTGTAGTCATACTATTATTAATATTGTAAACTAAACCAGTCTCTTTCTTTTTATGAATATTCTATTTAGTGCCAACTTTTTCAAATGTTTAACTCCTATTAGAATGTCTAAACAAACAAACAAAAACAAATATTCTTAAAAGAGCTACAATAATAAATTCCTATCAGATTCTTCTTTGGCACTATTTATATCTTAATCAGAGTAACTTCTTAAAGGACATTAGGTGATTTTGTCACCCAGAGAGAAAAAGTATAGGTTTTCCATCATCTTGCAATAAAAGAAACGACAGGGTCTATAGTATGTGAGAAATAAACACAAGAGCATATTCTTTTTATTCTTCATGAATATAGTCTACTACGTGTCAACTACTTTTGTTTGGTCTCTTAAGTTTTTTTTAAAAAAAAGCACTTTTAACTTTCACTGATTAACACTCCAAGTATAGCTATGAAAGTTCAAGCACGGAAAAGACAAAGTAGATCTTCACTAAGACAGAGGTTAGAAACCCTTTCTTCCAAGGACTTACCAGCATTCTCTTCTCTGCTAGCTGCCGGCATACAGTGGCCACATCTTTGACATGTGTGGGGAACCTCTGTTGCCAGTGGTCCATGTTCGCTGACTTGTTGCTAAACTGCACTTTATCAAACATAATAGTCACAGCACTTTCCTCAAGCTTTTCAACTTCCCCGTATAAAACGGGAATTCTCAAAACAGTTGCCAGTGGTCCATGTTCGCTGACTTGTTGCTAAACTGCACTTTATCAAACATAACAGTCACAGCACTTTCCTCAAGCTTTTCAACTTCCCCGTATAAAACGGGAATTCTCAAAACAGCAGCTCCTAGAGATAAACAAAAACAGATAGTATTTAAAACCTGGTTGCTTCTTAAGTTTTAATGTAAAATAAGAGTGTGTGAATTTAAGCAATACCAAAGTGGAAACCTTGCCTTTCAATAAAAATATGCTAAAATTACATACCTCACCTATAATACTGTCAATTTAACATGTGCTAATTTAAATGTGATTCTAAACATTCTTAAATGTCTTCTGTCATTTGGGATATTTTTATATATACTTTCTACATTATTATGATCATTAAAAATAAAACCTATCCTGACAACTAAATGCAACAAATAATCCTTGATTGAATGATAGATTAAAAAATAAAAGCAATAGACATTTTTGGGAGAATTGGAAAAATTCCTATATAGATCGTGTATTTAAATACAGTACTATAGTAATGCTAAATTTCCCAAGTGTGAACTGCATTCTAATTATGTAAAGAACCTCCTTGCTGTTAAAAGATACATGGTGAAGTATTTTGGAATAAAATTCAACTAGTTACCAATGGGTTCAGCAAAAGTATATACATAAAACTGGTCAGAGTGCATTGTTATAACTCCAAGGTCAAGGGTTCAGATCCCTGTAATGGCCAGCCACAAAAAAAAATAAGTATGTATAAAACAAATGTGGCAAAATGTTAACAATTGGTGAATCAATGTGAAGGGTGAGTGTTCACATGATTCTTATAGCCATTGATTAAGGAATTTTGAGGTATTTAGATTTTTATATTGGTCCCTGCTTACAATAGTCTTTGGATAATTAACACTAACTGAAAGTCAAGCATTTTCTTTTAAAATTAGATTATTAGAGAAACAAACATAGATATTGCTATGACTTGAATGTTTTTGTCACCTCCAAAAATTCACACTACAACTTAATCCCCAATGTAACAGTGTCAGGAGGTAGGGGCTTTTGGGAGATGGTTAGACAGAAACCTCAGGAATAGATTAATGCAGTTATAAAAGGGCTTGACAAAGGCAGTTTGTCCCTTTTGGCCCTTCTGCTCTTTTGCCATATGAAGACACAGTGTTCCTCCCCTCTGGAAGATGCAACAAGAAAGCCCTCACTAGATGCTGGCGCCTTGTTCTTGGACTTCCCAGCCTACAGAACTTCGAGAAATACATTTCTGTTCTCTACAAATTACCTAGCCTGTAGCATTCTGTTATAGCAGCACAAAATGTACTGAGACAGAAATGAATTCAATGATTTCTGCAGGATAACTTATAACACAAAAAAACTAAAAAACTAAATGTCCACCTAAGTGTCCATTAGTATGGTATCCAATACTAGAGGCTGATCTCAAGGACATAATAGTCTCTAAGACAGTAGTTTTAGTGCAGGGGATCATTAAATTAAGTACTATGTAGCCACTTATATGATATCTCAGAGCTGGCTCCACATGTATTGAAATGCAAAGATGTGGGAGGAAAACACCAGGTTATGAAACAACATGCATACTTTAAAAAAAATATATACAAAAAATGCTTCCATATACAATCACACTTGGTTGTTACCAACCCTGAGGTAGCATTTAAGAGAATTTTCATTCCTTATAATTTAAAGTTCATTTAGCTTTATTTTCCACGAGGACATAATTTTTACATATGTATACTCCTATGCATATATGTATACTCGTATGTATATGTATACATAAACACACATACAGGAAAAAAGAAAAACCATACATATAACTGAATTCCTCGATCTAAGATATGATATTGCTCTGTATTTTTGAAAGTAGATTATAAAAACTTACACTGTATAATGTTTTCTATATACAAAAACGTATACATACACACAGTGAAAAAAGCCCGCAAGGACTCACAAAGTACTTATCCTTTAGTATTTAAAAAATTCCTTTCTTTTCTAACTACATTCTAATTTTTCTGTAATGATTTGTATTCTTGACTAATTTCTTAAAAATTAAAAACATATCATGAACAGGGGTGGCCAATTAGTGCAGTTATTTAGAGCCAGGTTTTAGAACACCAAGGTCAAGGGTTTGGTTCCCGTACCAGCCAGCAACCAAAAAAATAAAATAAATTAAAAAATGAAAACATCATAAACAAAAATAAGTCCTCAAAAAACAATCAGGGGCTAAAAAGATTATGTCTTACCTAAATTGTTCTCCAGGACAGCCTTTTCTCCTTCTAGTTTTGTTTTGCCATACAAATTTAGGGGAGTTGGTATGTCCTCTTCTCTGTAAGGTGGATTTGTTCCATCAAATACATAATCTGAGCTAATGTAAATGAGAAATGCTCCAATTGCAGCTACCAAAAAAAAAGAGAGAGAGAGAAAGTTTACTAAATTTTTACACATTACTCTTTAGGAATTTAGAATGGTTTATTCTTCATGACATATAAAAACCTCTCTCTCATAAGCAATCTATTAAACTTTAATCTTTAAAAACTCAATCATTTAATGTTTTATAAAGATTTTATAAAGTCATCATTACCTGCTTCCTTTGCTAAATTCCCAGAAGCATCTACATTAAGTTGAGAAGCAGCATCTGGCTGATTTTCTACAACATCTGGTCTTCTCTCTGCTGCACAATGTACTATGACATGGGGCTGGAGGTTAAGCGTGGATGCATTTTTAACCCAAAACAGATAACAGAGAAACAACAGCCTTCTTAGAGTAAGTTAACATAGAGAAAAATGTTTGTTAAATCAACAGTCTTTCAACTAAGAATAAATCACTGTAATTTTAAATGTAGTTTTTTCATGTTTTCCTTTCCCTTCATCCACCCCCAGGTTTAGTATATGCTCTAAAAAGGAAACAGCAATTTGATAATCAGACAAAAACATAAAACTCTGTGTTGACAACTGTGGTTCTTAATCAAAATAAACTTTGTTCCCTAAATTGGATAGGAGAAAAGAGCTATCATTTATGTAATTAATATGACCTAAAATGTATCATCTTGGGCAACACCACAGATTTACTCAATTAAAATCTCTGAAAGTGAAGCTGAGAACAATTTCTCCAATGGTTCTAAAGCAGGTGGCTCCTTGTACTACGCTTTTACAAAGACCCGAACTTTAAGATTTGATCAGAGGTAGAATAAAACTTAAATTTTTCTATAACTTTTTTATGACCATGACCAACAAGTTATTTAACCTCTTTGAGCTTGCTTTCTCAGCTCTAAACTGGGAATGATAATATCTATTTTGCAGTGTTGTAAAGTTTACAAATAACATTCAAAAAACATTTGCATAGACAGTGTTACTTAGGGACTGGCCAGTTAGCTAAGTTGGTTAGAACTTGGTGTTGTGATAATACCAAGATCAAGGGTTTGGATCCCCATACTGGCCAGCCACTAAAAAGGCACTCCATAAACATAAGCTTTTATAAAGTGCTTCATATTTCTGTCTTTGTCAACCTAATCTTTTAAAGGATTACATGTACTTTGCCATGCTAAAAAAAAAAAGTACACTATATAATATTGCCACTTAACAGGTTAAAGCTTTCGGGTACAGTAACTTCCTTGAGAGCAAGGACATTTTCTATATCATCCAGACAACTCTTAATATTGTTCATATATGTTAAAATAAACAGACTAAACCATACCTGAAAATCATGAATGATGTGATGAACTGCCTCAGAATCCAAAAGATTAACCTGTTCAAATTTTGGTCTTGCTCTCCTAAAACCACAGCCAACGGCATGCCAATTATTCTGCTGAAATTCTTTGTATACAGCTCTGCCAAGAAGCCCGGTGGCACCAGTAACCAGAACCCGCCTGCTGGGAATGTTAACTTCCTCCTAAAATGTAAAGGGGGAAAACCAGGATTATTTACTTTTAAAAATAATTCACTCAAAGAAATTAGTCACCATCACTGTTCACTAAGTACCTCAACTCTAAGTATTGCAGTTTTTAATTCTAGAGTTGTTAGAGCAAAGATTAATCAAACTACGTCAACAACCGTATCACTTAAGTTTTAATAATCTTACCCAAGAAAAAGATCTTAAGATGACAGTGCAAGGAATTACCTATACATTTAGATTTCCTATATTAATAATGGAAAATCTTATCTTTATGATTGATGATGCCCAAGTAATAAACGGCGACTTTACATTCTTCATTTTATAAAACAGTACAGTTCTAAGCTTTCTTATTTTATGGCCCAATTAAGGATTTGGGTTCTATCTGCCAATATGTAAGTTAATGCTTCTGGCCTTCAGTTTTTAAAAAAATATTTTTAATTAACACATAATTGTACACATTTATGGGGTACAACCTGCTATCTGGATACATGTATACAATATGTAATGATCAAATCAGGTGATTAGCAGATCTCCTTCAAAGTTTGTCATTTTTTTGTGATGGAAACATTCAAAATCCTCTCTTCTACCTATTTGAAATTATACAGTAAATTGTTGTTAATTATAGTCACCCTACAGTGCTACAGAACACTAGAACCTATTCCTTGTATCTAGCTGTTAATTTTTGCTGGTCTTCTGTTTAAATCTCAAATTTTCTTCCAAATCTCAATAATTTATTTATCACATTTTGATGGGTCCAAGTTAAGAGAACTAGTGAACATTTCAAAGGAATTTATGTGGAAAAAAATAAATTTGATCCTTACAACACTAATAATGCTTTCTAAGTTTAACCAAATTAGTAAATGTTCCTGAGATCTCTAAATTTATCTATTTAGGGAAAATTTGTTCTATTTTATGGAATAATGTGTTGCCTAATCCTAGAATTGTAATGCAGCCAATTGAAATCTTTAAATTTGTTGTAATCTTGTTCTTTGACAGTTGTGGTGACCAAAGAAGGCACCTGAAGGAGACTGCTGATGACCCCCAAAACCCCTCAAACAATATAGAAGGCGCTCTTGAATCCCTCTTTTTGAGGACCACTGTGTTCCTAATGGAGCTCTGAGAGTTAACAAAAACTGCTCTATCCTGCCCCTCCTCCTTCCTCCATCACATTTCCTTCCCCTTTCCCCTCTCCCCCCTCCCTCCCAAATGCTCAACAACATCATAGAACATAAAATAGAATGTAAATAATATTAATAAAATTACATTTTCTTTAAAAAAAAAAAAAAAAAAGAACTGCTGTTCTTATAAGCCAAAGCTGGACAACTTGATGTAGGTTTCAAGGAACAAGTCTTATGCCTGATGCCACAACCAGAGACATTCAAACTGCAAACTAGAATGAAAAGTTGCCAACATCATGTTGTGGACACCTCCCCCCCCCAGATCATTGGAACAAGATTTATCCTAAGGAGACTCTTACCTCTCTTTATTTTTCCTTACATATGCCTTTCTCTTTTATGTGGCAGAATGCTATAGTTAAAATTTCAAGATCAGTATCTCCTATGGTTAGTAACTTGCAAATGTTTGCTTCAACAAAGTCATGGGATGCTAGATTACCTACTAACTAAACAGGAAGGCATTTGTACAGTTGCTAACACTTCTTGCTGCACATGGATAAATACATAGACTAATAAACAGGCTACTCAGTAATGAACAGGCTATGAGATTAAAACGGGTAGACTCCTCATCTGTCTGTTCAATTTTGGTTGGTTTGGTTCATGGGAACCCTGGTTAAGGAGCATACTCCAAACTCTTGGTAATTAGCCTGGGGAGAGTAATAATAGTAACCTCCCTGGTGGTTTTTCTCAAAAGTTTTAAATGTCTTTGTGCAGCCATCCATTAAAAATCAAATGGTTTGTCAACTGGTCAAATGGCTGGGACCACCAAAACTCAAAGAAATGCATGATAATAAGTCACCCCTGCTAAGTTCCAAATCAGCAAATCTAAACGAAGTTGTGGTCTAGGCTACAGAGAAAGCAGAAGAGAGGTAATAGCCAATTTCCCAAACGGGCCAGTTTAAATCTTCTTTAGATATGATAATGAAGTTCCCTCTGCTTTAATTCTTACACTAAAGAGATAGCCTGAAGTAACCTGATGCTAATCAGTTATTTTTCTATTGTTCTGTCAACCTGTCCCCACTTTAAAAGGAAAGTAACTCTGAAATGACCAATCCGCTTTTTGTTCTCTGTTTCTGCTTTATTCAGCCTTTCTTGACCTATAAAATCAACTTCCTCTGCTTGGCTCATAGGAACACTTACTTACTCTATTTTATGGAATAACGTGTTGCCTGATTTTAGAATCGCAATAAAGCCAATTGAGAGCTTTAAAAAAATAAAACAGGAAAAAAAATATTTTAAACTGATCTGTGTTGCTATTGTGAAAAAGAAAAAAAATTCCATATACACAGAAATGAAAAGGAACCACTATTTAGGAAACAATTTAAATTCTATGTTTCCAAAGCACAGTTTCAAGAATTTTCCTTCTTCCCAAGACAGGTAACAAGAGTTCTCTCAAAGTCTCGAATAAAGCCAACTTTTAATATTAAATTTTTATCAACTTGAGGCTTTTCTTGGTTTTGTTATAGTCACCTAATCCTGAGCTGTCAAAAACTTTTAGATATGTACAGAATTACCAAAGATCTTTCTTTTTTTTTAGCTCTTAAATTACTCAGAATAAAAGGGGGTGGGTGGGGAGGAAGGACACCAAAATCTGGTATTTCTAACATAGGAAAACCTGAAATGACAGGTTGACAGGGAAAGACAATCAAGGTAAATCCTTAAACATTATTTTTCCTTAGTTCGACCAATTTCAAGAAACCTTTAAAAGTTGAAAGAAACTTTATTCAGGCTCTCTGTTGCAAAACTTGGCTCTAAACCAACTGATTTGTGAAAACAAGGATTTCAGCCAGCAAAATATTTTCTTCAAATTTTGGCAAAAAAGTCCCAGCTCTAAAAAATAAAACTACAAAGACATGCCAAGTCAAATAGATACAATCAAAACAATTTACACATGATAAATAACATAAAGATTTCTGGGAAAATACAATAAAAGATAGTATTTGGTTTCTTCTGAGTTTTTTTCCTTCATTCTATAGAAACAAATGAATAGGTAGCAGTAACTTAGGTCAGTGGTTCTCAGGCTCCAGTGTGGGTCAGAATCATCTGGAGGGCATAGATCAGGTAGGACTGCGGTGGGGCCCAATAATTTGCATTCCTAACAAGTTCCCAGCTGATGCCAATCACAGTGATTTGGGGACTGTACTTTGAAAACCACTGTAATCTTGAATTCCAGGAAAGTTCAAAGCTTTCATAAAGATCCATTTCTCTTACTCAAATAAAGCAAACATTTTCCATCAACTTTCTGGAAGTGACAGCAATCTCTCTCCCCCTCACAAAGTAAAACTAGAAACCAAAGGCAAAGTATTACGCAATCCACATAGGTTACTAAACAGTGAATTAAGATCTCTGCATACTTTATTATTCTGTAAAGCACACTTTTCCTCATTTTAACATCTCTGTTGAAGGAATGAAAAAGAGATGAATATTACGTGTCACAGTTTGCTGTATTTTTTGCTATCTTAGTGCATCTTAAAATAAGAGCCCAGATGATCTATAATCAAGACCATCTTTGACTTGGCGAAATGCAGTATTAAATTTCCAGAAGAACATGGCTCTTTTGGGAATATAATACACTTAAAAAAAAAAGGGGGGGGGGCTGGAGTTGAATGGAGAAAATGCAACTTTATATAACACACTGGGATAATGTGTAAGGTCCGTGGAAGAAAGTATGAAACAGTACACTGTACCCAGTAGTCAGATGTCAATATTCAAGAACTTTCTTTATTAAGAGTGGGAATCAGAAGTGCAAGCATTTACTGAGATGAAAATGATACAGCAAAACTTGATATCTGAAAACTATCAAGTGTTATATAAACATATACCTTCAGATTACAGAATAGCTTGTTAACTTGAGTCTCCTTGCTTCTAAGGTCAAGCCAAATACAATAAACTTTGTCTCAATCCTCTGAATTTATATTTGGTTTCATGAGTGATTAAAGTTTTATTTGCTCTGCCACAAACTGTGGCATTGAGAAATTACTCCATCTGTATAAATCTAATTCTTTGGTAAAATGAAACATTTGGACAAGGTGACTAAGTCTCTCCCACCTTTCAAGCTCTACAATTCTAATATTTTCCATGTTATCCTTATCACAAAGGGTCTGAACAGAGTGAAAAGAGCTTTATTTACTTAAATAAGTAAACTTCCTCTTTCACACAATGCTCTCTAGATACTCAAAGAGCACCTTTTGTCAATTACATAGGAGTAAAACCAAGATGTTTTTCATTTGGATTGTAAGTTTATTGGTGGTTGGCAAACAGAATATTTATCATGCTGAAATTAAAAGATATCAAACAAAAATCTCTATTTTTTAGTTTCTATATAAACAGAACACTGAACCTTTTTTTTTTTTTTTTTTTTAAAGATGACCAGTAAGGGGATCTTAACCCTTGACTTGGTG
>NW_007726990.1:331615-332406 GCF_000696425.1 Galeopterus variegatus | reverse complement strand
TGCTATCTAATCAAATGACACCAAATCATATAGGTAATGGGAGATAAATGGCTCTTTCCAAATAGTCCAACACAGTACCCGGAACAGTGATTTCTACTTCAGCATACGTGCACTAACTTTTAAACAATTTTTCTAGAAAAGTAAAGAGTGAAGTATCATTAATACCTAGAGGAGGACTTTCTTAAATTTTAGTGGTAAATATAATATCTCGCCATTTTTAGAGAGTTTTAAATTTGACAAAATTTTATATTCATTTTTTAACTGATCTTCACAACATTCCCCCAGAGGTGTAGACCTTTGAGTAGACACTCCTAGCTTTAAGAAACTTTTAAAAATCCTATGAATAATCCTACTGCTACCCTACCTTACCCTACTCCACAGGCAGTACTAACAGGAACCACTACAGGCTGCCTCTCTAACATTAACTATTAGGACAATTTTCGTTCTTATGAGTGAGTTTTAATTCTACAGCTTTTGAAAAAGCAACAACTATGTGCCAAGCTCTTAGCTATACCATTTTTAATGAAGGAAAACATGAAAAACCATTTTAATTTCTTTACTGAGCTCCTAATGTGAAAGTAGATTAAGTTTCATACACACACACATACATGCATGCATATACGTAAACAATATGTTACACACACTCAGCACTGTTTGGGGCACATAGGGACAACACAGAGGTTTACATAGCTCATATATCCTAACTACACTCAAAGTCACAAAGTGTTTCGAAAACACTAAATACGTTACAGTTTGGAAGCGTAGATTTTGCATTATCAAAAATAGCCATC
>NW_007726990.1:325896-331313 GCF_000696425.1 Galeopterus variegatus | reverse complement strand
GGGGGGGGGGGGGCGGCGGGGCGGGTATACAGGGATGGATCTCAAACATCATAATAGTGTCCTTTCATGCAAACTCCATAGTGGTTCAAAGCCCAAGACAGTCAGTCAGACAGACCTATATTTGAACCTCTGCTCCAACCTTTCTAAATGAACTTGGCTAATGTCTTACCCTCTATGCCTCAGTCTTCTTATCTGTAAAATGAAGCAATAACAGTATCTCACAGTTATGATATTTAAATTAACGCCTGTAAAACGCATCACGTAATGCCTTGTACAAAAGAGTTCAGTAAGTTGTCCTCTCCAATACTGTTTATTTCTGAAAAGCTACCTTTCGCCCTTTTTTCTCAAAGCTACGAACTTATGAAATCGAGGAATTCGAACAGAAAAAATGCAGACAGAATCGGAAGAGAAACGAGTCCGAAAACCCCCTCTTCGTCCCCGGGAGCACAGGGAACTCGAAAGCAAAACCTCGACCTACTTGCTTCCTGCCGCAGTGACTGGAAGAGAAAACACTGACGAGCGTGAGCCGAGATAAACAAACTTGGTGGCGCCGCCCTCGGCTCCGGGACTGGGAAGGCGGCGCTGAGCCTCCGGCCAGGGTGAGCCTGGAAAACCACCCGAACCCCTGCAGACGTCGTTCATTTCCCTCAGCGTCCCCGGTTCCCATGGGAGAGTCTTGAGACGACTCCCTCACCTCCACCAGCCGGCAGCTCCCGGGAACAAAGTGAATGGAGAGCTCCTTCTGCCGCCCCACCATGCCCGCCGTTTTTACGCCGCCGCCACAGCGGCCGCCGAGGTACCTCCTCCAGTCCAGGATCGCCGCGGGCCGCAGATGAGTCGCCCTCGGCCCGCCTCCCCTAGGCCCAGACCGATCCCCGCTCGCTGCTTCCCGCTTCCGCTGCTCTAGCCGAGCCCGTTGATTGGCCACGCTCCGCGGACGCTCCAGAAAGGGGCGGGCATCCGTGGATCGCTCCCAGCCCACGCGCCAACTCTTTAAAGTGATACATAAAACAAAGGCCCTGACCTTAAGGAACGAATACAGGTTTTGTTTGTGTGCTTTTTCTTTTTTCCCTTTTTTCCTTCTTATCCTGGCAAGGATTAAATTGGATCGCCTTGTGTTCAGGTTTGCAGACTGTGCGCAGTGCAGAAGAATCAACTCGGTATGTGATATATGAGCTAGAATAAAACATTTTAGCTATGAGGGGGAGCACAATGGACTTCTCTCTCCTAGAGCATTAGGTGTGGTTTTTGAAAGATTTAGAAAGAGAGAAGGAATGAAAATAAATGTGTTGGCATCTGAGTCATTAACACCTTGGGAACCCGTTTGTCTTTCTGGGATGCTAAAAAATAGTATGTGTGAAATTTCAAAAATGTAAAACTTCTTTTAAATTAAAAAGGGCTGGCTGCCTAGCTCAGTTGGTTAGAGGTGGTACTGATATCACCAGCGTCAGGGGTTTGGATCCTTGTACAGGTCAGTCGCCAAAAGAAAAAAAAAAAGGTGGAAACGCAAATTCCAGAACATAGGAATAAAGAAAATGATAAATAAATATGTAAAAAGATGTCCAAATCACTAATAAGTAATAAAATTGAAATTATGTATATTAAAAAAACAAAACACCTGTACTGGCTAGCCACGCCCCCCCCCAAAAGAAATTCCTGCCTTAAGTCTCAGTTTCCAGTAGTCTTTAAGGCTGCCCTTAGCTCACTTAGTTGGAAAGTTGTCCTGATAACAAACACCGTGGTCAAAAGTTTGGATCCCCTTTCGGGCCAGTCAACAACAACAACAAAAAATTCATACGCCTGTCTGTCACATCTTATTTATTTGGGTACCTCCTCAAAATGCAGATTCTTGGACTTTACCCATAATTACAGAATGTGAAACTGTGACAATAGAATCCGGAACTCTACTTTTTAGTGAACTTAACGGGAGTCAAGACCACCCTCTTTAAGGGGCTGCAGCGTTGGGCTATGCCAGCCGAGCAGAGGCAAACACCGAAAATTAAAGGAACCTAGAGGGAGAGTGTAATGCTGCGCGTTCTACCAGCTGTATCGCTTAAAAAAGAAAAAGGACATCAGAAACAACAGCCCTAAGTGTTAAAGCCGGCCTAGCACCCAACTCCTTTCTCTTCCAGTTTAAAACCGCAAAATGTCCCCCCACTGGCCAGAACGCCAGTGAAATTTAGGCAGGAAAAAAATCCCCAGCGCAGAACTTGTAGGATTCGCCGACTTCTCACCCAACAGTGTTCTTGTCGGAACACCCAGAACAGCAAGAACTACGAATCGCCCACAAACATGACCAGTGCTTGGATTTTTCCTAAGAAAGCCTTATTTTTATAATCCTTTTTGGTATGTTTGAGAACTAAACACTAAGCAGCCTTTTAAAAAAAAAGTTTTTCTACGTCAGAGCCCTTGGACTTTCCTTCCTCCTCAACCCCCAACAATAACTCATTTCCTTATTGATGTACACATAAAAGTTTCTTTGTAACAGTAACCGAAGGTAACCTGAGGTCATCACTTTTCGATTTTTTGTTTTAATCCAGGCTGTTAGTATTCAGCAGTTTAGCATTATTTAGGGAATCCTTGAGAGGACTGTCCCAGCGCTAAACAAGTCTAAGCTGGAGACAACAAAGGGCGAGGGGAGGGCCGGCGGGAGCAGATCCAAGACCCTCTTAATCCTCCTCTCTTAAAAACTAAATTTTGCTTAAAGTTTCTAGTGCAACTAGTGATACAAGCTAATCTCCCTAGGGAAAAAAACGTTCAGGGTTAAACGTGAAAATTTAAGGACATGCAAATACAATTAGCATTTCGATTCTCAGAGCAGCATTGTCTTGAGTGAAGAACAGAAAGTTTACTTGCCTTCATTAAGGTATCTGATTTGATCCTTGCCCTGTAAAAGTTGGGCATAGTTCTAAGGGCATATATTTGGGTATGGTTTTTAAATTCGTTTCCTTAATGATGATATGGTTTATGTGTGAATAGAACGCCATCCTTACACAGACGATAGCCAACCTCGTGTGATGACTAAGTCTACAAATTTAAAGAGAGCACCCTGGAACTAAAAACTTTTAGTTTAGCACATTCAATTCATACAAAGACAAAGAAAGGCGGGAGCACACAACTATAGATAAATCCTTATTTGTATAAAACCCTCGCATATTGCATTTAATCTGGTAAATCAAACTGTTGTTCTGTTTCGCATTTTATTTTTGTCAATTGAGGAGACTTAGCTGAGCACTCCATAACCTAGTTCCCTGGGTGAATAACTCAAGTTGGTTTATTCTTCTATGACCCACTGTTATGATTTAAGGAAATGAATGACGCCCATTTATGTTTTCCTCACACGCCCATTCTGCTTTTAAAGCAGCTCTTACTCCAGAATGCTTCATTTCTTGAATTGCTAACTCTTACCTGTTCCATGTTCTCCGGCATTTCAGGCATGATTCCAAAGTTATTTCAAGAAATACAGACACAGGATAGGTTTCAGCCTCTGCCTCCACTGGCTGGTCTTTGTTTGCTTCTGCCTGCAGAGAGCGCAGGCACGACAAAACGTGAGGCGCAGCTTCGTTTGACCTTTTAAATTAGCATTTTGATTCCAATCCCTGAATCACGTGCAGTTTTCCACATTGCAGTAAGCTGGCAGCTGATTCCCCGTGTAGTCTTGAAAATACCCAATGAGAAGTTTCATGTTTTAATTGCCAGCTAAGCGAAGGTCCATTAGCAACACCATTTGGTTGAACTAACTATTTTTAAAAAACAACAAAAAACCAATAACTTCCTGTCAAGATTTATTGCAATTTTCTCTTGCAGAAAAAAGCAATAGCCAGCAATTGAAAAGCACACCGACCATGCAATGATTCCTGTTATGAAAGATTTTATTCCATTATGCCTTATTGCAACAGAATATGTTTAGTAAAATTCTCCAGTGCTTTTCTACTCAATGGTTTCTTTAAATTACCTACTTCAAAGGACAGCACTGGTGGTAACAGCACACAGAAATTAAAATATGTTGGCTCACTCCATTAGAGTGCGATACTGATAACAAGGTCAAGGGTTAGAATCTTAAAATGGCCAGCTCCCCCCAAAAAAAAGAAAAAAGAAAAGAAATTAAAATGCAACAAGTCATTTCCATTAACATTGTTCTGTCATCTGACAGTATGTGAAAATGGCAGGTGGAGTGTCCTTAGGTTTCACCAAGCATTAAGAACTTATGGATCAGTGATTCCTAAACCAGCCTACACCACAGAACCCATGGAACAAAATCATTGTCTAGGAGTGAAGCCCAGTAGTCTTATTTTTAACAATTTAGAGGGTAGTGAATGTGCTCTAGGAGGCATTCAGAGGGCTATAAATTACGAAGAACTTTCTCTTTTCTTTTTTTTTTTTTTGGTATATGCATTTAAATAAGTATTAAAAATTAGCATTATCAAGATGTAAAAGCTAAAAATATAAAGCTTAGAAGAAAATATGGGGGAATATCTTTATGACCTAAAAGTAAGCAAATATTGCTTAGATACAAGAGAAATCAAAAGTATACAATTTTTAAAAAATTGATATAGTAAAATTCATCAACATTAAAAATTGCTCATCAAAAGGCAACATTAAGAAAATAAGTAAGCAAACCACAGACCAGGAAAAAAAAAAATCTCAAAACACATACCTTAAGAGAACCTACATTCAGAATATTTAAAAAGCTCCTACAAATCGATAAATTGGACAAAAGTTTTTAACAGACACTTAACAAAAGAATATATAAGAATGGTCAATAAGCACACAAAAAGATGCTCAATGTTAGGGAAATGCTACTTAAAACCACATTGTGATACCATCACATACCTCACAGAATGGCTAAAATTAAAAAGACTGACTTAATGATAATATAGGGAAAGCAAAATTTTACCTCAACCCTTTCAGGTTTTTCATCTGGACCTGAGAATTAAACTGGCATAAGATATCAACAGGAGACAAGCATACAAACTTATTTAACACAAATTTTACAAGGCATAGGAGCCTTCATAAGGAAATGAAGACCCAAAGATGTAGTTAGAGTTGAACAATGATATCAGGAATTAGACAAAGATTAGTACGTTGTGAAAAAAAATAACTAAAGTTACGTGGTGAGGCTAGAAGAGTTATTTTAATAAGGTCTGTACAGAATTCTCTTAGCTTCATCTTCCCATCATTGATAAAAATGTTACTTTCCTTCCAGTGTAAGGAAGGCATCTTTCACCTGAAAATTTAATCCCCTGCTTTTAAGAAACAGAAGGAAGTAAGATCAGAGTGATCTTGCATCTGCCCTTTAAGTGCTTTTAATTCAAAATAGTCAATATTCCAATGTGGCATATTTCGGAATGGCATGTTCTTAACTCCTTCACTAACAAGTATTTTGAACAACTACATGCTCACTCAGTGCTAGTGGG